>NC_141994.1:5721555-6021555 GCF_049901715.1 Pseudonaja textilis | reverse complement strand
CCCAAATTTAAAGTTGAAGCACTTTAAAGCCTCAGTTCCATACATATTTATCTGGTTTAAATTCTATCGAAGTAAAAAAAAAAGGCTTAGTTCTTGATGAAAATTGAATTAATTGTGTTTTGGTTTATTTTCTATGCCCTCTACAATAGGAATTTATGGGGAAAATTTGTAAATGTCAATAAAGGGTAATATTTTTGGCTCGGGGTTGAAATGAGGGGCCTTGGTATTCTCTGAGTGTGCTTGTTTTCTTGCAGATATTTCATTACCCTAACTAGGTTACATCATCAGTGTTACCTAGTTATGGTAATGAAACATCTGCAAGAAAACAAGCAAGCTCAAATTTGTGGATAGTTTCTCCAGGAATATACATTATATATTTGGGAGGGACACACACAAACACTAGAGAAACTAAAATGAACATTAGAGAAACTAAAATGAATGTCAACCTTTTAGGATCTATTTAAAAATCTGAAAACAACTCTTAATAGCCCATAGTACATGTCTTCTGACTCAGACAGTAGAATAGCAATAGTAATAGCATTTAGACTTATATGCTGCTCCACAGTACTTTACAGCACTCCCTGAGTGGTTTACAATGTCAGCATATTGCCTCCAACAATCTAGGTCCTCATTTTACTGATCTCAAAAGGACGGAAGGCTGAGTCAACCTTGAGCTGGTCAAGATCGAACTCTTGACTGTGGGCAGAGTTTTCTGCAATACTGCACTTTACCCGCTACACCACCACAACTTTTGATCCACATTCAAATTCCGCATTGTGGGATAATAATTTCTAAATTCCCAGTCAACCCTTCAAAACAGAGGAAGAAGCTGTACGTGTTTTATTTGAGCAGACAGAATTCTAAGATTCCACTAAAGGAGAATGTTTGGGATTCTGGATTTCTGGATTTGTTTTTTTTCCCCTGTCCTTTTTATCCTATTCCTAACTTAATTGAATTAATTCACATCTGTTTGAAATATAATAGAATAAAGAAGAGTTGGCATACTCTAAATGGATACTATGTTGGTCATGATCAATGGGATTATATACTGAGTTCATATACTTATGACAATCTTCTAATTGGATTAACTTTCAACAGCTTTTTAAGACAGATATCCATTGCTTTAGCTAAGAAAGAAAGTGTGTGTGTGAGAGTGTGTGAGAGTGAGTGAGTGCATGAGAGCGGGGAGGGAGGGAGAGAAAGAGAAAGAGAGAGAGGAGAGAGAGATCTTATCACAGCCCTTTTTCTATCTATTGAAATACCTAAAGTTACTTCTCTACCCTAAATGTATTGCTACTAGATTTTCTGCTTCTTACGTTCCATTTCTGCTGGATTCTAACTAATACATCTATCCAGTTTCCCTTCCCCTTACCAGTTATTCCTCTTCCTAGAAATGGTTTCAAGCTTATTCACAACAGGATTGACAATATTTCCCTTTCTTCACTGAAACTAGCCTCACCTGTTCTGATAACTATATTTCTTCAACATTTGGAATATTTATAAAGGTGTTTCAGGACATATCCAGACAGCCGATTCTAAGAAGCAGTACAAAGAACAGCAGGATAATTGGGATCAACCAAATTTATCCTGCTATAATCTCTTGGATTGGAGGTCATTTGGATATGCAGGGTGATAGGGACTTTCCATCCCTGCTTTGCTAGGAAGTCCTTAACTAACTCTTAAATTATTTGCAGTGACAAATCTGATCCTCTTGTTTTAATGGGAAGATCTACCAATTTAATCAACCACAGTATGATGCCTGTTTGGACAAAACATATTTCAACATCTATTCAAATATTGGGCTTGGTTTTGAACTGGGAATTAGAGCAAAACTGGATCACATTGAGATATTTTTGAAGAAAGTTAGCCAAGTATCCTCAAATTCTTCAGAATTAAAAGCATGAGTAAATAAGTCTTCAGTCAGAAGCTTCACTGCTCTAAGCAGGTGTCATTCCCCTGTTAGAATCTGACTCCAAGGGAGAGGTGGAACAGTAGACAGGGAGTGGGAGTTGGCTCCGGAGACTGTGGAGGAAACTGGGGAAGGGCACAGGCTGGCTGGGCATTCAGAGGAAGACCCAGGCCCATCCCCTCTTCATCCTAGGGCACACAGTTTAGTTTAGTTTAGTTTAGTTTAGTTTAGTTTAGTTTAGTTTAGTTTAGTTTAGTTTAGTTTAGTCTAGTCTAGTTTAGCTTAGCTTAGCTTAGCTTAGCTTAGCTTAGTTTAGCTTCCTTTCCTTTCCTTTCCTTTCCTTTCTTTTCCTTTCCTTTACTTTATTGTCATTGCACCTCGTACAACGAAATCAAACACCATCTTCAGTGCACATCATGACCATGAGCATGAAAATAAACACAAAACACACATCCTTCACCCTTCACACATTGAAAAGGAAACCCCCGACACCACACCAACACTGCACTATACAGTAGAATTCAAAAGAGCTACTGTCCTGGGATAGAAGCTGTTTTTCAGCCTATTTGTCCGTGTTTTTATTATTCTGTACCATCTGCCAGATGGTAATAGTTCAAAAAAAAGGGTGTCCAGGATGAGATGGATCTTTGAGAATGTTTTGAACTTTTCTAAAGATAGGGGAGCTATAAAGCTCTTCAAAAGAGGGGAGAGGGCAACCAAGGATCTTCTGAGCAATGACGTTAACCCTCTGGAGCACTTTCCTATCTGCCACTGTGCAATTGGCAAACCGTACAGAGGTGCAGTATGTTAAAATGCTCTCTATGGTGCAGCGGTAGAAGATCACCATCAGTTTCTCATTCAGTTGTTGTTTTCTGAGAAGTCTCAGGTGGTATAATCTCTGCTGGGCCCTTTTGACCAGGGCTACAATGTGGGCATTCCAGGTCAGGTCCTCTTTTAGGGTAACACCCAGAAACTTATAACTGGCCACTTGTTCCATTCGGTCTCCATTGATAAGCAAGGGCTGGATGTTTGATCTGTTCCTTCTATAATCCACTATAAGCTCCTTGGTCTTATTGGTGTTGAGGACCAAGTTATTGTCTCCACACCACAAAAGCAACCGGTCTACCTCATCTCGGTAGGCAGATTCACCCCCACCCCCGGAGATGAGTCCCACACAGAGAGGAGCACATGAATAGCGTGGTCCTGATCCTCTTCATGGGCTGCAGCTGTGAGGACTGTTTAAAAGGACAAACTGTGCATGGCCCAGTGCTGGCAACAAAGCGTGAAATAATTCTAGCCTTTCAGTTCTTATCTGAGTTCTGGTGTCCTTCCCAGTGTGTGCATTTCGATATCTGTGGACCTCTTCAAGCCCGTATCCTGCCTTGTCTTATTAATTGCTTCAGTGTGGTTTGTGTTGTTTTTTCTATTTATAATTTATATGTATTTTGAGTTTGCATGAAATTTCTTCCTTTTCGCAACTGTTTGTGTGGGAGTTTTTTCTCCAATCAATGATAATTAGACCTTTTGAGCCAAGTTGAAGGAATTAAAGGGACTTCATCTGTTTTTGTGACTTTGTTGCTTTGGTATCCCACCCTGGGTCATCACAGCAGGATAGATGAGACAGTTGTATATAACCTGTTTAACTGCGATTTTCCATTCAACCTATATAATTTCTTGAACTTTTTATTTCTTTTTTCTTTCATTAGAATGCAAGATGTACAGTATCATGCAGTTCAACCTTTTCAATCCAGGCAATCTCCAAGTGGCAGATCTCAATTCATAGAAAGCTTAGACCAAATGGCCACTGCAGAGAATTCTGAACATTGAAATCCTTACATCTAGAGGTTCCCCATGTTAGGCAAGATTAAAGCCCAGGTCAGAGTGAGATTGTCTGAGAAATCTTTGCTTCAATTCCCTGCTTGGTAATAACAAGCATTTTAAACTCTATTATTATAACTAATTTTATGTAACCTGATATACATATTGGATAAAATGATGAACAAGAAAACGAGTTTCTCTGTCCAAATAACTTCCTTCCTAACTGGGTGGAATTGTTTATTTGTTTATTATTTGGCACCAACTCTGTATCTGGCGCTTTCAAAAGAATAACTAGGACACGTCACCATCTCGTAGAGCTTATTCTCTCCAGCTCATTATTATTGTGAAAGAAAGAAAGAAAGAAAGAAAGAAAGAAAGAAAGAAAGAAAGAAAGAAAGAAAGAAAGAAAGAAATAGTAGATAAGTCTTTTCAAGCTCTCAAGAACTTAGTTGAAGTGTATGTATCTCTTTCTATAACAGAAAGAATTGAAAGGCATGGTTAAAAGTAGAGACACAGCCATTGCAGAAATGCTTTAAGTCTTAAACTGTTGGGATTGTTCACTAAATCCAGCTTAAATGTAGAGAGAAATCTAATTATAAGGCTGTTGACACTCATAAGAGAAAACTGGGCTACATTCTAAACTGAGAGAACTAAAGTGTCTTCAGTGCCTTGTCACTAATTGGCCATTTGGAACATGGGGAGTTGTGAAGACTGACATGGTGAAAATGAAAAACTATTGTTGAGCCATGGATAATTAAAGAGAGGCAAACTCTAGGCAGCTCTGTTTTTATCTCAGTATTGAAAGCTTCTGGGTGCTCAGAATGGCTCAGCAGAAATCCATCAATCATGCTGTGTAAGTGATGCATATTGAGTTTTTTTTTCTTTTTTCTCTCTCTTCCCCTCCCTTTCCTGTCCTCAGTTAAAATTAAAAACAGTGAAATATACTGGACGCAGACAAAACTGAATATGCTATAAAAGTATATACAGTATAACAATGAAGGAAAATCCACATTGGTGCTCAGAGTCCATTTTTACAAAAAGAATTGAATCACAGCCATCGTCTTTCTTCTTCTCTGCTGAGTATCACTAACTAATGACAATTCTTCCTTTACCAGCTGAATAACTGAAACTGATAAATAGCAGCAAAAGATGGGTGAAAAGAGATTTAAGTAAACAAGAAGAACATTTAGCAATTCTATAGAAAATGATAGGCTAGCAATTAATTCTATTTTTACGTTTATCGTCTTCTTCTCACTCAAAATTTCATCTAGGGATGGAGAAAATTGTTTGTATCCCTTCGTACTACAATTAATTTGAGAGGCAAAGCATACATTTATTCTATTTCTAGATTAATTTGAAAGATTGAGGATAAACATCCACAACGAGTTTCGCACATGGTTTTTCTTATATGTGGACTTGCACAGCAGACCCAGCTCAAGTTTTTCTCGCAAACTATTAACGGGAATGAGGAATAGGATTTTTGGATTAGACCAAATATTTTTGTTAATTCCTCATTCCAATTTAAATTGCATATTATACTGGCTGTTTTCATTAGGTTAGATTGAATATTGAATTAATTTTAATAATGACCCTGAAAACTTAAACTGATCATTTAACGTGAAGCACTAAATTAACGTTTACTTGTAAATTGTATTCCATTGCTTTTCCTTCCATTGCTTTTCTCTTAATATTAGTTATTCTGTGTATTTCTCCAAGTATACATACATTTTTGCTAGCTGTTTTTTTTTCCAGAAAACTTTTTTCATAAGCATTTCTCCTAATGGATGCATCTTTCAAAGAAATGATCCTTAATGTACAGGGTTTTCTTTTCCTGTGTGTTCTTTTAAATCAGAGAACTGCCTCATAAAATTCAGAGAAGTGTGAAAAATGAAGGAGAATTGTGTTCTAGCCCATCATCTCCTTGTTTGTACAGTGCAAGTGAGGTCAGTTCCTATCACAAAGAAATCAAAAAATGTTCTCCCTGTTATAGATCTTTACTCTGGCTTGTGGTCTTCCCAGGCACATCAATCTAGGCATGAGAAGACAGGATATTGGGTAGGCAAGATAAAGTTTTGATCCAGTTGGCTTCTTATATTCTCACAACCAAGTCTGTCCATACCACACAGCAACATGGAACCGTTCTGAGTATCACAAATAAGGAGGGAAACTGCCATTTACTTATTCGTTTTTTAATTCCATGGAATGAATTCATATTTCTAGGATTTCTTTCCCAAAATTTAGGATTGAATAGTTTTAGAACCCAAGTCTTTTTTTTTTACCTGGATGACTAGTGGGTTTGCACAGTTCTTGAGCCTATAACCACTAACTTTCAGATTATTCATTTCAGCAGAATATATTTGACTGTGTATATGACTGATGCAAGTAAACAGATGGATTTGTTAGGTGTTCCATATATCAAACTGGGTTTATTTAATTCACCCCCTGATCTATTAGAGGAACGTAGCAGAACAGAGAACTTGTACAAGGTGGTGCTTGTGATTATTGGAAAACAAACTGTCCTTATTTAACTAGGAGCCTCTTTTCCCAAAGCAATTTCTGCCAGCCATCAGACAGGACAGCTTTTTTTGCTCTCAATTGAGATCCTACCTACACTGTAAACTGTTTGCTTGCAGCTCTGCAGATAATGGAGATGGAAGCAACGCTGCAGTAAATGAACCTGTCTGTCTTGCAGGGTGACATCAAACTAGCTCTTCATACATACAAACACCCACACCCACCCACACTCACACACCACTTTCCTGAAAAAGAAGTACTATTATGGAAATTGCACCCTGACACCTTGCTATAGCAAACATTTCAGGGAGGCCTGGCGTTATGTTATCTGAAGTAATTTAGATTTCCACAGACAGAAACAAAACCTGGTGACCATAATAATATTTCAAGAGGTAACAAGAAAAGAAGAAAAATCATTCCCCTAAAAAAAATTGAGGGATTTCACCAAACAATTAAATTAATTTGTATTTGTTCTTGTTATTACTTTATTTTGAATACATTATTATTATTAATTACTTGACCCCTCAAGCAGAAAGAAAAAGGCGGGCAGGCAGGCAGGCACGAACAAACAAACAAAGGAACGAAGAAAATAATTTTAGCTTTAGAGACATTATTTTAATAAATTGTACACTAATAAAATGACAGAGAATAGAGAGAGTAGGGCAGAGAATATTACTGTATGGAGAATCTTTGGTTTCTCTAAATTACCAGAGCCATTTTATACATCCAGTTGAAGAATTTGCAAAATATTCTGCTGTTAAAGAAATACTTCATCATCAAAGCATAAATGGACCTCTTTTTCAATCTTCCTTTCCATTCATTGATAAGTAAACAAAGCAGGAAGCCTTGAAATGTTTAACCATTACTTTCCAAATCTTACTTAAATGGTTTAACACTGATGCTTAATGCAAAGTCAGTCCATCTTGTTAGCAAGGAAAGTAGTCTTCAGTTTATCAGGGAAAAAAAAAACAATTGTGGTAAATAATCTTAACTTGTTTGGATAAATCACAGGTAATACAAATCACAATCCCCAGTTCATCGAGGGATAGAATCAGGATCACGTGAAGTGTTAATACAACTTTATAATGCCTCGGTCAGACCATGAATGGAACATTGCATCCAGTTTTGGGCACCATGATATAAAAAAAGGTTATGAGTCTCTAGAAATAGTGCAGAGAAGAGCAACAAAGATGATTAGGGACTGGAAGTTGAAACACATGAAGAATAGTTGCAGGAATACTGCTATCATGTCACATTAGGGTGACATGTGCTATTCCAATATCAAAGAGTCTGCCACAAAGACGAGAGGGTCCACCTATAAGTGACAAATGGAAATTGGAAACAACCCACTTCAGTGTCATACTACAGAAGGACAATATGGATATAAAAGTAATGCCACACACAAAAGTATATTACTGATTACTTCAAATTCTATAATTAATTATCATGATGACTAGGAATTATGCATAATACCATCCCACTCTATTGGATGGCACCTAACTGGGAAGGCCTGACTTGAACCCATATGCCATGTTTACAAAGGTGGTATTCAGCAGGTTCTGACCAGTTCTGGCGAACCGGTAGCAGAAGTTTTGAGTAGATCGGAGAACCGGCAAATCCCACCTCTGACTGGAGATTTTACAGTATCCTTCCCCTGCCACGCCCACCAAGGCCACACCCACAGAAATGGTAGTAAAAAAAAATTGAATCCCATTACTGAAGCTTTACCACTAAAAGGAAAGAAATATATGTCAGTATTATATATGACATCAAAAATATGAGCAGATCACCTAAATCATTCATGCATATTTGCTTTTTCCATTTCCTTGTTATATGCAAAAGAACTCAATGACAATCTCCCCCACCCCCCATGAAGTAATAATGAAGATAAAATACCCTTTGGCTATTAGAATAGAATAGAACTGCATTGCAGATTCAGCCATATTCACATTAATAAAGGAATAACCTTTGGATGAGAACAAAAAAAAAATCCTCTTTCGTATGTCAGATGAATATTCTTTCTTTGTAAGAAATATGCAAACTGGGTGAAAGGCGCATAAATGATATATAAGTGTTCTTACTAGTCTGCCTTTTATCTCTGAAAATAAATAATTGCTTATAATTTTATAATCAATGCAGGTATTACAGCTATAAGCTAATGGTTTTACAGCTTTATGCGGATGAAAGAAGAGCATTTTGAACCTTTGAAGAAAAATATTATATATCAAAGAATATTTGCTGAAAGAGAATTGGATTTACACAGAATTAATTATCCCAAATGTGGTAGTGCAGTGATGTTTAGCATCCGCATGTAAATTTGCTTCCTGAAAATGTTTAAAGCTTGACTGTTTATGGAACATCCTTTGAGCAGCCAGTATTCAAAAGCAATAAAATATTTCTAAATATTGGTTAGCTTTAAAGTGTCTTTGAAGAATATATTTATTTAAATGTTTTTGGCCTTAATGTGAAGTGGTATGAATTCATGTAAACTTGTAAAGCAGCAGACTTCTTTTTTTTTTTTAACTCTTCAGAGTATGGATTTCTACTAAGGAGAGAATAGTAGTAATAGCAGAAATACTAGTTTAGTGGATCAACCATGTCATACCATTTCATACCACTGTAAGGGAAGGAAATATTTATTGTAAACGATATCCTGAGTTGTTATAAAAAATATATTTTATCTTCATTCATATATACAATAATCATTTGTAAAGTTCCTGATTTTGCTTTGAAATAATGCTAGCAATAGAGGTCCTGTTGGTACTATCATTATACCGAAGGAAAGTATCAGTTGCATTTTTCCCCAGAAACCTATGTTTGCTATTGAAAATGAAAGTAAATTATTACTATGACCACTTGATTAAAAATTTACCAGTTTGGTAAAGAATTATTGTTAAACAAATCTTTTATAAAAAGACTGAAAATACTTTACCTTCTTAGCACAGAAGATTGCCTTTCTGGGGACATACTTTCCAACCTCTTTCAAATTCAATTCTTTTTTTTTTTTAAGTGACCTGATACAAAACCATATTGCCATATATATTCCATCAACAATGTTAAAGATTCTGTAAGATAAGTAATTGAAATGCAACATCATCAGTATACAATTTTAATTTATTTTTATGTAGTTGATTTAAGTCATGAAATTAGTTTTAAAAAACCCATTTGTTCCTTGTATATATGTTATATCCATGTGAAAAAATTAGAGCCACCATTTCCTTCAAAACATGAAGAGATATTCCAAATGTCAAAAGCTTTTTCAGCATCAACAAAAATCATGATCACTTTTTTCTTTCTTCAGGTTTGTATTGTTAGAAACATTTAAGATATATCTGACATTATTTCTCTCTGTCTCTTCAGAACAAAAACCCACTTTTGTAATAATTGCTATAAAATGTTTCTAGTCCAAATTAAATAAAGCAATAGATCTGTAAGCTTCAGGATGTGTTGAATCCTTCTTTATAAATCAAAGAAATAAAAAGCTTATGTCACATCTGAATCTTTACATATCTGAATCTCAGTCATTATTTGAGGTTAAGGGTTAATTGATTAATTAGGCAGATCTTCTGTCATAG
This sequence comes from Pseudonaja textilis, assembly GCF_049901715.1. Classification (NCBI taxonomy): domain Eukaryota; kingdom Metazoa; phylum Chordata; class Lepidosauria; order Squamata; family Elapidae; genus Pseudonaja; species Pseudonaja textilis. The sequence goes on along the minus strand of NC_141994.1, from coordinate 6,011,739 downwards.
GTCTACTAAGAATAGTTTTATCTGCAAGTTTTTAAAGTAGTGATCCATTTAAATGTTTCATTTTTCTGAACCAAGTTTCTGTTTATTAGATAATTTTGAATAATAATTAACAAATTGGTGTATCATATCCATCATAGAAATAAGTAAAAAGTAAGAATTATATTCCTTATATAATTGGTAAGCTAACAATTTGCTTGATTCATTGCCTTTTCCAAAGAATTTCAGTCTAGTAAAGTTTAATTATCTAACTTTCATTAACATCCAGTAAGTCAAAATGGTTCAGGTTTTTTTTTAATCTTCTCTTTCAACTCTGAAAATGAATTAAAATTTATGACTTCTTTCTAATTGTTTCAATTAGAAACACAATGTTGCCAGCCAATCAAGACAAAAAAAGCTACAAAACAGACAGAAGATATTAGAAACACCAATCAAGCAGAACACAGCAAACTCCAAGACCAATAAATACAGACGAAGACTCCCAATCAACCAGGCTGAAGAAAAAACCATTCTGGCACAGCAGTAGGCTAGCCCCAAGTTTAAAACAGAAACGGCTGTGAAAGTCTGACTCACAGACGAACACTATACAGAAGCCTGATGATGGCAGATGAGATTCTGCCAAAACGTTGCTACAACTTTAAAAGCACAACTATAATGACATAGGAAAATACCCGAACAAAGCTGAATACCATATGTATGTATGTATGTAGGTAGGTAGGTAGGTCTGGGTGGGTTCGGGTCTTTTCCCGTGTAAGATTAAGAGTATCTTGGCAACGTTTTGGCGAGGTCCCACTCGCCATCCTCAGGCTGGTGCTTTCTGCTTTGTGCCAGTGCAAGCAGTGTGTGATTGGAGCTGCCGTCTCTCTACAAATACTGGGGCGAGGGCTGGTGTGCTACGCTGCTGCCTCTAGATTGGTTGATGGAGTTGATGTTGGTATAATGGGCTATGTGATGGCCTTGTGAGTTTTGTTGTGGAGATATCCTGGATCTTGTGCTGTAATCTCTTGGGTCATTTGTTTTGTAATGATCTTTTTTCCATAAGCCTCTCGTGCTTTAACAGCTTGGGTAATGGGTTGTGTGATGGCCTTGCAAGTTCTTTTGTTGTGGTATCCTGGGTCCTGCATTGTGATCTCCTGGGTCATTTGTATTTTGATCTTTTTTCCATTAGCCTCCTGTTTTGTAACGGCTTGGGTAATGGGTTGTGTGATGACCTTGTGAGTTTTAATGCTGTGGTATCCTTGGTCTTGTGCTGTAATTTCCTGGGTCATTTGCTGTGTTGCAACTTCTTGAGTTCTTGTGGTATAATTTCTTGAGTTTTCTGATGTGATATCCTGAGCAGGTGGCTGTGATGTAGCATTCTGGGTTTTGGTCTGGCTTTGAGTTTAGGGTCTGGGTCTGTGTTCTTGGCGTGTGTCAGCTTGTTTGGTTTTGGGGTCAGGGGTACGACAGCTGGCAAAGCAGCCATGGTCTGGTTTCTGGATGGTGGTTGTCCTTTGTTTATAGGATGGGTTTGGGCCTGGGTCTGATGAGGGGGATTGGTGGTGGTGTCCCGTGTTGTTTTGGGTCTGGTGTTGGTTTTTCTGGCTGGGACTCATTTGTTGCTGAGGGCTAGTTGCCAGATGTCTGGTAGGTGGAAGGTATCGTGGGAAAATACCCAAACAAAGCTGAATACCATACCTATAGGTACCCGTGAAAACTTACGAAAACATACACACACACACACACACATATACATTTTTACAATTAGAGAAAGACTTGAAACACTTGAACTATCTATGGTAGTTTATTTATTTTCCTTAGTTTCAAAATAGAGAGTAAGTTTGTTTTGATTGCAATTTTCCAAACACTCAGTGTTCCTTAGAAGAATTTATATTTAATGCAAGCAGAAATTCAACTGAAAACATATTCCTAGAAGAGTTGAGAGAAGGGAAAGTCAGAAATTAGTAATGAAAGAAAAATGACTTCTGGCATTTCAGTTTATCAAAAATGCTGCAAGTACAGCAAAAAATACCTTAGCTCATTTCGAGGCGCACATTATTCTAAAATGTGGCATAATAGAAGCAAACGAACAACTGACTTCAGGCAGTGAAGACTCAGAGCAATGCAAGGGAAAGGAAAATATTAAAATAAATATAGTACTTTGAGCCCAGTTAATGGTAATAGGGCTAATGTTTCATGGCAATGACATTCTTTGATGGTTCCTATTTTTCTTTCACTCCCATTCACTCCTTTTTTTTTTTTTTTTTTTTGTAATAATGCAAGCATGTTTGTGACTAGAAGACTGTGGAGAAAATTCTCTATCTACTGTTAACAAATTTTGTTTTCCAAGGTGTCCTTTAACAGGTACAAGATCCATTATAATGGAAATACCTATATGGAGTGTATCTTTGAAAATGTCAAGAAAAGCTTAGAGGGGAGAAAAGGACAAAGGAAAAATATGAATATTTGTCATTTGTGCAAATATAACATAGGTATAATTTGTAAGGGGAAAGATGATTTTGATATCAACTAAATTTTGGAGCCCTAAAATAATGTATTCACATATTATAAAACATGTTCACTTTACAATATAAAAAGCCAACTCAAAGGATTTCTTCTTTATTGGTTCAGGCTGTTGCTGGAATGTACAGCATCGCGGTCTCAACTGACAAGTCTTACATATGGAGGGAATATTTTGAGGTTTGTCCCTGTGTTATCACTGCAGAGGCAGTGAACCATGTGTAAAAGTTCTCCAGACATATGGGACATATAGTCTGCCTTGAAGTCCTGCCATCGATTGGATGCTGAGAAGAAGACTTCACAGTATAACTGAATGGTGGACAGAACAAATTGGCTTTACTAGGGTGATTGCATAGAGCTTTGCACAGCCTTATCAAAGGAACAATAGACTAGTTGGTCAATGATTGCAGAGTATTCTCCCAGGCAATCACTAGATGTCAGCAAAGAGTTACAGAGAAGTAATTCTCTCCTGTTACGTTTCTTGGTTTTATTCATTTATTTACATAGACATGTACATACTCAGCGGTGGGATGCTACTGGTTTGGCCCGGTTCTATAGAACTTGTAGCTGCGAATAGCAGCTGACCCTGAACCGGTTCGGTGTTTGGCCTACCCGCCTGCCTGGGCTCTTGGCTGTCCTTTATTCCCTGCTTTTCCCTCCTCAGCTGCTTTGCACGGCACAGCTAAGGTTGAAAAAGCAGGAAACAAGAGGATTTTCAAACGCTGCGCACCTGAGCGCAGCGCTTGTCAGCTGTCCAGGTGGCACAGCTGATGATTTCTTGCAAAGGCTGCACACACGATTGTCCCCAGTTCGGAGAACCGGCAAATCACTCCACTGGCTGGTCCCCTCCAATCCCTGCCCACTCACCTGGCATGCGAGCCATCCAACTTGCCTGGTTTGGTAAGTTGCTATTTTTCCTTTTTTTTTTCCCCCGACCATCAGCTGTTCTGCTCTGCCAGGAGATTTAGATTAGCTAGAAAGCAGGAAATCTTTGGATTTGTTGCTTTCTAGCTAATCTAAAAGCAGAGCCTAACCTTCCCTTAGGTTTTTCACTGAAATTTTTCAGTGCAGACTCAGGTAGCCAATTGCAGATAGATAGATCTCTAAGTTAATCTGTGATTCTGCGAGCAATTCAATCTGCCTGCCTGCTTTGCCTGTTTTGGGGTAAAAGTTCCTCTTTTTTATGAAAACATCAATATTTACATCAATATTTACATCAATATTTATAATATTTACATACAAGCCATGCCCACCCAGTCATATGACCACCAAGGTATGCCCAGTCAGCAAGCCACACCCACCCAGCCACATGACCACCAAGCCACGCCCACAAATTAGGCCACACCCATAGAACCCATTGTTAAGAAATTTGAATCCTACCCCTGCACATACTTGCATGTGTGAGTGTGCGCGCACACGCACACACACATACACAACTGAGAAGCTAAATACTCATTAAGGCTAGTTTGGGAAACAAGTGCTGTGCAGAAACCGGCAATACTGCATGCTGTAGCAGAATTAATGTGTGTAAGCAGCTGTTAACTATCAAATTTTTGCATTTCCCTTTATTCAATTAAAGTTTTATTCCTTTTTATGTTTTTTTTTCATAGGTTTTCTTTTTATATACATTTTTTTTAGTTTTTTTAACCTTATGCAATTTAGATATGTTACCTTTTAAAATTATTGCTTGCACCCCGCCCTCGTTATGCTGGATTATCATCATAAAGAAAGACTTGATTGATGGCAGCTCAGATTTGGTAACTCTAGTGCTGCTACAAGTGCTGCTAGCACTTGTTTAAATTGACGGCTAAAGTTGGGAGAAGGATCCCATATAAGAAGTTAGCTTTACAGATAGTCCTTGACTTAGGATCAATCGCTTTGGCTGTTCAGAGTTATGATGGATACAAGGCTACCTATGATCCAGTCCCAAAGTTATGGCCACTGCAGGGACCCCACATTCATTAATTCTTACAACTGACCACAGGGATTCTGTAGTGGCCCCTCCCTTATCTTCCACACCAGGTGGAGGATTTCGATCCCCCTCTATTTCTCTGCTGGCCTTAGGCCCGATTTCGCCCCACCAGGACCCCCTGTACTCCTAATCTGAACTTTTGAAAAATGCCCTTATCTGCTTTAAATTCTAGCTGAGATAGTAAAGCCAAACTGCCTGCAACAACAGAGGTAAATAACCAAGCTGAGGAAAGGAAGGGAGACAGGGAAAATGCAAGTTAAACAAACAGCCTTTTTGGTTGTTGTTTTTTAAAAAAACCTTGAATTTATTCCCCTTTTGTTGAATTTAATAACTGGAAAGATAAAATAGCTGGCACTGAATGTCAATTTGCATCACTACTGGGAGCCTTGCCATAAAGCATTTCCAGTGATTTGTTGTTCTTCTGTGTTGGAGCTCAAAGACACCCTTAATAATCATAAAATCATTTCTCAGTAAGACACATAACAAGCTCTAAAAACCTTGCTCCTCTAGGATTCAGAGAGTGTATGATGGCATAAAGTATAAAAATATATATATATGTATTTGTATGTGCTTTTCAAAAGCCAAATCTGAATACCAACCAGATCTATGTTGCAGGATAAGACATTAAAGCCATTTTGTTTAAAGGATTGGGGAAAAAGTAGAAATAGATCAGCTGTAATGTTTTCAGAATGCTATAAATTCACACATCTCTGATCCCGATTAAATTAATGAGCGGTGACCTGAGCTCAGTGTTGCAGCATCTGAGGGGGTTTGCCGCAAAGATGAGCAGGTCAACCTATTTTCTAAAGCATCAGAAGGCAACACAAAAAATAATGGATGGAAACTAATCAAGGAGAGACAAAACCTAGAACTAAGGTGAAGTTCTCCCCAACAGTGAGAACAATTAACCAGTGGAAGATCTTGCCTTCAGAAGTTGTGGCTTCTCCATCACTGGAAGCTTTTAAGAAAAGACTGGACAGCCACTTGTCTGGAATGGTATAAGCAGTGGTGGGATTCAATTTTTTTTTACTACCGGTTCTGTGGGCATGGCTTGGTGGGCATGCCAGGGGAAGGATACTATAAAATCTCCAGTCAGAGGTGGGATTTGCCAGTTCTCCAAACTACAAAATTTCCACTTACCGTTCTCCAGAATTTGCTGAATATCCTTCTTGAACAGCAACTTGGATAGAGGACCTCCAAGGTCTCTTCCAACTCTGTTGTTTTGTTATTCTGAATACTTGCACATTTTTGCTTTTTATTTGATGCGCTTTTTAAACCTACAAGACCTACAAACCTACAAGAAGTGCTCATAATTCTAAAATATAAATATAGCCTTGAAAAAAGAAAAAAAAACATGTCCTAATACAGAGATGGCCAATCTAGTGACTCAAGTTTCTCTACTTGCCCATAATAGTGCCAGAAAGACAAAGCATGCTTGATGATGTCATAATTCATACCATAGCATTAGACATAAGTATGGAAGGGATTTAGTTTGCATCATGACACCATGATTTATGTTTTGTCAGTTGCTATCTCTCCATAGTGCAGGCCAAAGCTTGATACCTTCCAGATGTTCTGAACTGCTGGTGAGTCTGGTCCATAAAAAAGTATTGGGGGAATTATAATCCATAACATTTAAAAAGCATCAGTTGAAATTATCTTGCAGGCCCTCTGTTGTCAACAATATCACATTTAAGATTTCTATTCCCTATGCCCATGTAATAAGGGAACTATGTAGATGTATGTAGTTCTGTAGACAATCAGTTGCGTTTCAACCAAGTGGCACGCCATTGCAACCAGAGTTATTGGATTTCCAAGTAGTGGTTGGGCAAATCCAAGCAAATTAATTTATAAAATTGTATATACATACCATGCTAAATTATAATCTGTGTATTTTGATTATCCCCACTCAAATTCTTCTGATTTTCTACCCTGGAAAATCCATCAGAAGTCAGTGAAAAACATTGTGTAAGATCACTTCTCTTCAAAATTTGGACTTAAATGTCTTTAAACTGCATTTTTAAAAATATCTTACAATATTGGGGTCTTGGGAGTTTAATAACATTAATTGTATTTTATTGCATTGTTATTGCATTGCAGTTATTTATTGTTTTCAAATTTTATTCAATAAGAAAACTGACCCAATTTGATGTAGTGGTTAAGGCAGCAGGCTAGAAATCATAAGACTGTGAGTTCTTGTTCCATTTTAGGCACAAAGCCAGCGAGGTGACCTTGGGCAAGTCATTCTTGATCAGCCCTGGAAAGAAGACAATGGCAAACCACTTCTAAAATCTTGCCAATAAAACTGCAATGACTAGTCCAGAAATCAACCTTGATTTGCAGGCACACATGTGTACGCACGTGCGCGCACACACACACACACACACACACAAATGAATTGACCACATAACAATTTATGTAACACTTAACACACTGGAGTCCATACTGTAATTATAAATTGTATTAAGAACTTCACTTCCTTTTTTGAATAGACTTGAAAACATTTCCTGTGATCTGAAATCTTAATTTAGCAAATATTATATTATGTAAATAATGGATTCTGCAGAACGATTAAATGATATTATGTTATTATGTTCAGATTTCCTGTGTCACAACCTGTAATTACCATCAATGGATACTAGAATTAGAGAATATAAGGATATCAATTTATATTTTTAAAAATTCAATTTTATAGGGTGGAGTTCATGCAGTGTGAGACTTCAGCAGTCACTTATTTCTCCTAGTACAGAGTAATATCTTTAATCATACCATAAAAATTGAAAATAATGAATTAGGTTTTCCAGTCTCTGTTGTATAGGAGCATACTTTAATGTAACCAGAACTTCATTTCAGAGCCAGATACTCTTTTATGGTTGTCGATGTTTTGCAAAATTAGGAAACAAAAGATGAGTACTGCCTCTTTGAGTATTTCTCAGTGTATTTTTCTCAGTTTATTTTACAAGCCCTTTGTATGAAATATAGCTTTCATCTCCTGAGTTTTCCCTATTAAAGCCCTAGGTTTTTTTTTCTTCATTTATTTTGTGGTTATTTCATTTCTTATCTCAAATGGTTTCTCAACACAGCAGTATCTCATTAGAACAAAAATTGGAATTGTTAACCTTCCAATTCTCAATAGTTTTTTTAAGCCATTTTAAGGACATAAGAGATCTAATCACGAACTCTTTCAAGTTTCTGAAGACTTCTTAACAGAGTAAACTACTTGAAAATGGACAATAGGCTTATTTCCGTTAAACTCCTATTATGCTCAAGAGGGAACAGAGATTTTGAATCCTGTTAAATTGCAAATGAAGGACAGTTTTAGTGCAAACAATAACTTGAGATATACAAGTCTACTAAATCACGTTCTTGAATACATGGACTTAAATAGACAACAAACCATTCTCTGGTCTTTTAGTTCTTTGAGCCCCTTAATATAATGATGTTTTGCTAGAGTAGTTAGATTTCCAATTCTTTTCTGCAGTTGAATGTGCTGTTTATGTTTCCTCTGCTACAGGTAAAATATGCTGACTTAGGGAACAACCCTATGGCTCTGGAGACAGCAGCCCATGGCATATGGGACTAGGTTTCCTCCTGCTGCAAGATTTTTAAAACTTCAAACCTGGAAGGAGAATATCCATCCTTGGAGATCTCTTCTTAGCTCAGTGATCTGACAATCACTGTCATCTTTGTTTAAGGATGGGTATCCTATAACAGAAAGCCCACCAAATGGATATAATAGGTCAATTTCCTATCACTTCAACTCCTTCCCAAATGCCTCCCAGTTGTCCCTTCCTGCTCAAAATTTGGTCTAAATGAACACCTTTCTGTTTGCACAATGGGAAAATTTGCCCTATGATAGAATTCCAAATTTTGTTCAGTGCTAGAATTGTTCTATATCCAAACCAACCAATTAGTATCTGCTAACCCTCAAAATAATTGATGAAATTATGTTCTGATATTATAATGGCAGTTATCACAATCTTGAGTATTGCAGAGTTGTACAATAATGAATTTCATTTCAGTCATATACTAGAAGTACCAAGTAAAGGAGGCAGGCTTGAAATGGACTAGAATTAGCTGGACCTTGTTTCACTTAACAGTTAGTTAAATCAAGGACAAAACTATACTCTACTTAAATAATAACAAGAAATACAAAGATTTTCAAACAAGATTTAAAAAATCCATTCTTTGAAATCCATAGAGTTAGCTTTAAATATAAGTTATGATTTTACTTTAAAAACCAGTGGCCTAAAAACAGGGAAATAAATGTTCCCTGTGTACTTGTTGCCTTTAGAAAGCTAACATGATGAATAATCCTATTGCTTTTGCTTTTAAAATTAAATAATTGATACTGAATGAAATTATGGGACACTATGGTCACCTAAGAATGACAGCAAGAAGGCATGTAATACAACTATTGCACTGAAGCGGATTCAGGTATGGACACAGCTTGGTCCATTTATGAACTACAAAAAATAATATTCAGCCAATGGTCAAGCTCATTAATAGAGATCATGGCGAAATGGGAGTAGGGAGAGATACAGCAAGACACAAGTTTTAACTAAAGAGCAAATACTTGATTGTACTCGAATACTTTGATATATAGTCTAAGCCAGGGATCTCCAACCTTGGCAACATTAAGACTTGGGGACTTCAACTCCCAGAATTCCTCAGCCAGCAAAACAGTGCTGAGAAACACATCTCCGACAAACTCTGAAGTTCTTCTACCAGTTAGTAAAGACAATAAATACTTCCAAGAATCAAGGCTTCTTGTTCTACTTCTCAGAACTCTGCGAGCCAATTATATATTGCAGATATCTTTATAAGCTTTGTTTCAATAATTTTTCAGAACCACGGGTAGGAGGACTACAAGATAGAACAATTTGCAAAATCAGCATTTGTTTTATTTATTTACTTACCAAATTTCTACACCGCCCATCTCACATAAATCCACACTGAAGGACATCTTGTCTCAGTCACTGAACTGCAAATTATAAGCAAATTATATTAGCCATTAGATATATACGTGTATGTCAATATGTCTGCTTGTTTGCGTACTTTTTAAAAGATATTCTGCAGTAAACATAGCTTAACAAAAAAGCTCTAAATGAAAGGGAAGGAAAAAAAAACTACTTCAGGCAGCTGTAGCTTCTCTGCTGGTTTCCAATGAATATTGGGGCAATAATTCTAAGTTAAGAAAATCTGTTTTACAGACTGCATTCCTCAAGATCAAGGGCATTCTCACAGTTACCTTGCAATCCATAGAATCTGCTAAATGCAGCCCACTTGATTGTATGTACTTTTTCCTTCCAAATACAAAAGGCAAAGAAAGGGAGGTGTCCATTTTTTTCACCTGTTCAGCCTCCTCCTCTTGCCCTTGAGATCCAGCACAATGCACTTCTGAAAGTGATGCACTAACTTTCTACTCTGTAATTATAAATGAAGCTGTATATCATCTTAGCTAATAGTATTTGAATAGTAAAGTGTTAATTTTTTGGCACATAAGTTGTACTATTTAGGCATAACATGAGTTGACCCTCTGTCTATATCATTAATCATAAAAACACATTTACTATAGCAATCGGCTTGGTTTCTACTATCCTGATATACAATGTCACACAGGATGTGTTTCATGCATAAAGCGTTTATTTTAATCCAAAAAGTGCTCCTCTCTGACTGCATATGGCTTTCACTGCACTGGTTCAAGTCATGCCTTTAACCCATGCAACCACTCTACAGTAACAGCCTGGCTTTCGTATTCATCACCACGTTCTTGTCCCAAATTTTAAATCCACTGCAGTTCTGCAATGGTTTATTTCTAGCAACCTCATGTGTTTAGCATTTCTGTTTCCCCTTGTACACCTGATCCAAAATAGCAAGCCTTCCTGTTAATTGAGACAATTTGGGACCATATTTATTGTCTGACATATCTATAAATAGTTAAATGGTGTGCTATTATGAGCCACATTTGCTGTGAAATCTGCTACAAAGGGATCTCGTCTGATTAGCAGGGCAATCTGCTCTGCCACACAGAACATCTGAGAGGATAACAAGGACCCAGGAGCATTGGCGGGTGGGAGGGCCCAACTGAAGATCCTTGGAGCAAGTCAGACTGAATTGGTTCTACACCCAAACCTGTCTGAACCCACCCCTGCCTGAACCTGATTGGTTAATATTGGGATGGGCAGTGAGACATAGTTAATGGAGGGGAAAGTAGAACTTAGGGATTTTGGCACACAATGTTGAGTTCTGGCTCTGCAATACTGCAATACATTTGATCTCTAATAAATTACACCTTTCTCAGCAAGTGGAGCCAAGGATTGTTTCTATTTAGAGGCTTAAATTCTGGCAGGTCCAACAGCCTTTTCTAGTGTTATTCTGGCAAATAAACTATACATGGATCATAAAAGATTAATTATAATTATATACGTGGCATTACTTTTCTGATTTGATTTTCTATTAATGTAAATTCTTTTGTTTCTAAGGGGCAAAAGGAGCTGGACAATCTCAACAATTTGTTAAGAAGTATAAACGTTTGATCACACTTAAAAATAAACTTTATCAATTCCACAATACATGTATAATTACTTTAAGGAATTGGTAAGGTGAAGCATGGGAGCCAGTGAGATAAATTATAATACTATAGCTTAAAAAAAAAACAGATGGTATTCCCAAGCTATGCCAACAAGTAGTACAGCAAGCTTTTAATGGAGCAAATATTGATGTTACCCAAATTAAGGTTTACTTGGATGACATCCAGTTCCCTAGAGCTCCAGTTACAGAGTCCATAGCTCCAACAGATAAGATTTTGTAGGATGCAGTTAAAGAGACAATTGCCTCTTAAATTATCAGTGATCCTTCGAGAAAAGTGGCTCATGGTAGAATGTTCTAAATGTGTATTTTAAACATATTTTTTTAAAAAAATGCAAACATATAATTGTATGTAATGAATGTTTTAAAAAAAGAAATATGAAAAGTTCAGCAATAGGTGAAGTTAAAAGGCAAACATATTGTAAGGTTGCTAAATGGATATTAAAGGTGAAAGATGTGTTAAAATAAATGCAATTAGATATAATTATATAATTTGTGTAATTGTACAATTTCTCAACCATTCAGAATTCATGAAGTCATAAAATGTCTCACTTTCTGCAGAACAGAAAGAATACAATATTGTCATATCAGACAATGATTATATTTACAAATTAAATTTCGTTTGAAATGTTCTGAATATTACTTACAACATAAGATACAAAACTAAGACATTTAGACTCTTTTCAGCAGAGGTGGGATTCAAAAAATTTTACTACCATTTCTGTGGGCATGGCTTGTTTGGTGGGCGTGGCTTGGTGGTCATGTGACTGGGTAGGCGTGGCCAATTTGGCAAGCTGGTGCGGCACCTTGCTGCGAGTTGTGTTGAGTTGGCCATGCCCACTCAGTCACATGACCGATGCTGCAGAGGCAGGGTAATTTCCTACGTACCTTCCCCCCCCACCCGCCCTTGGGCTGACAAAAAAAAAGCCTAACTAAAGATCACAACTGCCTGCTGAATTTACCTGCCAAATGGTTTTTGTTTTGGGGTGGTTTTTGTTTTATTTTTTGCCAGAAGCCCCTCGGAAATAAATTTGCACTGCCAAATCTTACTGTACCTCATTGTTGTGGCGCTGCCTGTTGCTGCTGCAGGCGCTGCTGTGGCCATCTGGCTGCCCAGGTAAAGAACCACACCATCTCAGGATGACTGTGAGGAGCAAGAGGGGAAGCCAAAGCACTCGCCTCAGTCAACTTTGCTCTCCCTCATTCCAGTTAGGCGCTCCTGGTGTGCACAAGGAGCGTGAAGAGAGGCAGACACCACACAGATGCATTTTAAAAGTCAGAGAACTTTGCCCAGGACTTCTTGTGAGTTCAGGGGCTACACCTTTCCCAATGATGAATTGGCGGTGATCTAACAAAACATATTCCAACTCTTAAAGATCAGCTTTAAGAGAGCCCCCATGGAAGAAGCCGAGACCAAGAGCAAAAGTAGCAGCAGCGGGGGCGTGTGATGGGCCCCTCTGTGGTCCCTTCCTGGGTGACAGCTAGGGCTTCAGCACCTCCCCTTTTCCTCAGAGGTGCAGTGTCTGCCTCCCTTCACACTCTTTGTGGAGGGACACACATGCCTGTCACCCCCCGCTGCCACTAAGTTTGTTCTCAGTTCTCAGCTTTTTCCGTGGGGGCACTCTTAAAGTTGACCTTTAGGTGGTCCCAGAACATCCACCTACTTGTGCAGACCCCACCCTCCCAGAGCATGCTTTCTTCCTTCTCCTGGCAGACGTGCTTCTTCCAGCCCAGCCAGCCAGCAGGTGACCACATGTCCTGGGGCTTCTCATCCCCCTTATTGCAAGATGCCTACAGCTGCTGTGTGCATTTTTCGGTACAGCTGCAGACCAGCAGCCACACCGAAAAAAGCATGCCCTGTTCTATTTGCCTGGCCCGGCAAGTCCGAGCAGCTGGCGCATAGAACAGGGTGGCACCGGACTGTTGGCAAAGTGGAGTGAAGCTGGAGATCAGTAACAGCCTCTTTTGCAGAACATAAATCCTCCCCGAATCAGCCGGCTGGTCTTCTCTTCCTCCACCTGTTTGTTTTGTATGGCCGAGGAGGAGGAGATCAGCTGGCCAAAGGGGTGGCTGTTGGAGACGACTCTTTTTCGATCTCCAGCCCCCTTTTCAGCACAGAAATCCTCTCTGAATCAGCCAGCTGGTCTCCTCCCCCTCGGCCATACAGAACAAATAGGCAGAGAAGGAGACGACCAGCCAGCCAATTCTGGGAAGCTTCCTGCTTTCTGCAAAAGAGCAGCTACTGATCTCCGGCTTCACTCTACTTCTCCAATGGTCCAGCACTGCCCTGTTCTGTGCACCAGCTGCTCAGACTTGCCAGGCCTGGCACATAGAACAGGGCGTGCTTTTTGGTGCAGCTGCTGGACTGAAAAAGCATGCAGCAGCTGCAGGCATCTCATGACAAGAGAAGTCCCAGGATATCCGCCCTCCCACCTGGGCCAGGCCAAACGAGGCTGGAAGAGGCGTGCCCACCGAGAGAAGGAAGAAAACGTGCTCAGGGCGGTCAGGCAGGTGGGCAGATGTCCCGGGGCTGCCTCACATGCGCAGTGCATGTGTGGTTGCAACACACGCAGCGCGCATGTGCAGCAACCCTGGGACATCCGCCCAAGCTGCGCCATAGCCACCATGTCGTAGGAAAAGCTAGGAGAGTGACTGGGGCAAGTAAGCAACCGGGCAACCAGGTCAGGGGTGTGGCCAGCCAAGGGTTCACCACCGGTTCAGTGACCCATGGCAAATCACAGCTACCGGCTTGCTCGAACCGGTGTGAATCGGTTGAATACCACCTCTGTTTTTCAGTTTGAAAGTACATGCAATATAGCATAGGATCTGCTATACTGTGCCTTCTTAGATATCTAAGAGTGATAAATCATTAAGTTGTAAAAATTTTAAAAATTTGTTTGAATTAATAAGGGCAGCTATGATAAATGATAAAATATTATGAGACTGTGTCAGTATGTAACAGTATTATTCTTTCTAAGTAATAGGATTTCATCCATGGTATGTTAATAGATTCTAGGTTACAGAGAATAGTTCAAGCATTGCAGAAATTGCAGTTTGAACTGATATTTCATATTTTCCTTCTCAATTCCTTCTCAACACTTGCTGTTTTTGAAACATTGCATGCAGATGTTGGACCCCCCCCCAAAAAACACATTATTGTATATTCAGAAACAAAAAGAAAAATGCAACCCTTAATTACCTTAAGACAAACACTGCTGCAAGATATATTCCTGTCTGCTATATTGGAAGCTTGATAAAAAAGCAGAATTAACAATGCTTAAAAGGAAAGCTTACATCAGGGAAATTTGCATTTTAAAAGTCTTTCTCTGGGAATTATGCACATCAAAGAACAAGATATTTTTCATTAGAAAATAAAGTTTGTTGAAAAAATAATTAGTATTAACAACTAAACAAGGCCTAGTGTTCTAAGCTATTACCTGCTACAGAATTGGGAGATTGTACCTTCCAGATTGGTCACTATAGAGCCTCAGTGGTGCAGTGGTTAGAGTGCAGTACTGCAGGCTGTAGGCTACTTCTGCTGGCTGCCAGCTGCCTGCAATTTGGCAGTTCAAATCTCACCAGACTCAAAGTAGACTCAGCCTTCCAACCTTCTGAGGTTGGTAAAATGAGGACCCAGATTGTTGGGCTCAATATGCTGACTCTGTAAGCTGCCTAGAGAGGGCTGTAAAGCATTGTGAAGAAGTGTATTAGTCTAAGTGCTATTGCTATAGTTCTTATCACCAGGTTTCAATAGTGTCTGATATGGATCACTGCCCAGATCTACCCTATATATTTTTTTAATTCAGCACACTGTCACTGCAAGATAACTTTTGGTTATTATGGCAAATAACAGAACTCTGTAGTTTATTTTAATTCATTTTATCAGACTATCCAGAGTAATAGATGAAACAACTCTTGAAACAATGGTTACTCTGAGGTAATTAGGCATGACATTATTACCAGTATATTTCAGGTGCAATTCAAGGTAGTGATTGCCACCTTTAAAGCCCTTTGTGGCTTGAGATCAGGTTATCTGAGGGAGCATTTTCTTCCAGTTGTTTCCATCTGTCCAATTTGGTCCGGCAGGATGGAATTTTGGTCACATCCACCAAAGATTATTGGTTAGCAGAGACATGGTGCGTGCCTGTTCTGGTGTAGAGCCTGCCCTCTGAGATTAGGATGATCCTGACCCTTACAGGCCTTTCAGAAACCTTGAAGAACTGGCTATGTTTCCAGGCTGCTGTTCCCAAGTGTGTGAAAAGCCTTATTCCTGGTTATGCTGATACCAACAGATTATATTATTCCAGATGCGGTGGCTCAGCAGCTTAAAGTCACTGGAGAAGGTTGCCTTGTTATACTCCAGCAGTTTGAGTCTTAGCATTGAAGGATGGTGTGAGCTCCCATCACTTGCCTCAACTTTTGCCAATCTAGCAGTTTGAAAACATGCAAACCCAAGGTGATACATGGGTACCATTTTGGTGAGAACAAAAACCAGTGGCATTTCATGTGGATGCAGGATCTACCCAAATGCAAAATTGGAGGAGAAAAACTCCAGATGGTGCCAACTCTCCTGCAGAATAGTGTTAGCCACTCTGTGTGGAGCTATTTTGCCCCTATGGTGCACCTTCAATAGTGCATGAAGGTAAACTGAACATGCTAGCAATGTTAGCCAGCCAAACATCTACTATGTAATAATGTTGTAGACTCGTAGTTTTCAATGTACCACTGCCATATGCTAAATAAATATATTACTCTTAGATGCTATTTGTTATTAATTTCACTTTCATTTTTTTTCTTTTCTGAACCTTTTATTTTTTTTCATATCTGTTTATTTATCCCTTACCTTTGTATTTTGTGTGTGTGTGTGTGTGTGTGTGTTTTCTTAAGTTTTTGCGGGTACTTACATGTATGCCATACATACATACATACATGCATATATATATATATGAAGGATCAAACACTCAGCCATTATAATTCTACATTCCTTATTTACAGAAATCAAATCCACTGGGAGCCATCTCATATAAGGCAGGCTCTGAATCCCTCTAACCCAAAAGTGTTATAGATAGAAGAGAATATTTGTAGCTCAGGGTTGAACTGTGGGTTCCTTGGTGCTCTCTGAGGTTGGTGGTTTTCTTGCACATGTTTCATTACCAAACTAGGTAACATCATCACTACTAGAAGGGAGTGGAGTTTGCTCTTATTTTCATATACTAGTGGCTTACCCTGTCAGTGTTGATGAGTTGCTTCACAAAAAGTGTTTTGATTGGTGCCTAGTCTCTACAGCCTCAGTCAGAGAAGGGCTATTCTGCACCCCTCCCTCAAATGTTCTTTAAGTTTCCCTTCTTCCTCCTGTTAGACTAGCAAAAATGTTCAACCTAAGCCCAAGCTGTTGGAAATGCAAAGAAAAAGGTACCTATTTTCATATGTGGTGGACCTGTCCAGAGGTCAAGAAATATTATAATATAATTCGATTGTGGTTAGAAGAAATAATAAAACAGAAAATTGAACCCAAACCAGAACTATTCCTATTAAGCATAATAATGGAAAAATATAATAAAAAAGATAAATACATTATGCTAAACATTTTAACAGCTGCTAGGATTTCCTATGCACAATTCTGGAAGCAAGAAATTGTACCACCAGAGGGTGTTGTTATAAAAAAAAAATTAAACTGTGCAGAGATGAACAGACTAACAATGAAACAGAGACAAAGAAGAACTCAATATAACATCTGAGATGCCTGGTATGAATGGTTTAAGAATAAAAAGAAATCAAAATGGCAATTAGGTATAGAATAAGAAACTATGTAAATACTTATATCTATATTCATATCCACTATTTATTTATATATTAAGCTGAAATTGTATAATGAAAGAAATGTGCATATAGAAAGATGATAAGGAAATGTAAAAGATGTCTTGACGTTGATATAATGATGTATAAAGTTTTATTTTATGTTTTTAAATTTTGAAAACTAAACAAAATTTACTAAATTTAAAATACAGTTTCCCAACATTCCTTTAGGATCCTCCAACATGCAAACGGTGGTTAGTCATCCTAAAACGAATCCTCTTTACCTGGAGCTTCAAAATTTTGCTGCGGAGGCCTGTAGCTAAAAGTCAGTCTACGTTTAATGTACATCTGACTTTGGGGTATTTCTCCTTAACTAAACAAAAGTTATTTTCTGTGCAGTTCACATCCCTTGTTCACTGGATCTGGATGTCAGAAAGCAAAGCCCAGATTTTTTAATTAACCCCCACACCCCCTGGCCACACCTACCCAGCCACAACCACCCAGCCGGTCATTAGGGCAGAGAACTGTTTTTAAAATTATTTGAATCCCACCACTGAATTAGGGGCAGTTTACAATATTAAAAAGATATAATTTTACAATACTAACCCTAACCCTATACACACACACACAAAAATAAACAATCCTAACTAAAAGGTGAGGAGAGAGGGAATAGGATGAGGCCAAATGGTGGTGAAAATTTCTAGGCGACAGTGCTCAACATTCATTTACAAGGAAGTCTATGCAAAATCTACACCACTACAGTTGTGAGTAGAAAACACACATTTTGCAACTACAAGGATTGGGAGTGCTAGAAAGCTTGAGTTGTAAGGTCTACACGCTACCATGATCAAATATGTATATTTTCTGACTGCACATTTCCACTGTGAATGTACACTATCTTTCTTGGCCACAAATGGAGGCTACAATTGCTGAAAGGCCCTGTATAAAAAGCAGAAAAAAAACTAGAAATTTCAAGGAAAATTATAGCAGAAAAAAGAAGTGTTTTTAATTGAGGCAGTCATCAGGCTGATTGGATACTATTTATACTTAAGTCTATGAATGTTTAGCTGGTGGGAGGGTGATAACTTCAAATCGCCTTTCTTCAAATTCAAACATATCATATTGCTTTACATTCCTATAATTTGGTAACTCTACTCAAAACAAATGCACAATAACTGTTTTTTATAGCAATTTGCATTAATTCTGGCCTACCAGTTTAGAAGAGCTGTAAATAACTAAGATCATATGGTAATCTGAAACTCAGAGATGCATCCAGTAATTAAAACTAAAATTACGATTCAACAGATGTAATGATATGTAATTATTAATAACCTCATTACAGGAGATGATAGATGCAGAAATTGCCCATGATAATTATTTCCTAAAGAGGTGTTGTTAAGCAGCTAAGCATTTGATGACACATAAAATTATAAATAATAGAAATTGCATCCAAATTAATTCTAGATTAGAGAACCAAAATAGCTTATATGTAATAATAGGGTAGTTGTTTTTCAACCCTGAATAGCCAGAATAAGCTTTTGAAGGCAGCTAAAATTATTTCATGCTTTTTTTAAAAAAAAAAAAAAGAATGTGTTTAATTCTATCTCAACAGTAGTTTCAACTGGATTAAACTTATGTCTGGATCTAGATGTAGCCCAAACTGCTACCAGTGTCTCATTTTCAGATCACATTTATTTCCTTCTCAAAAGTCAAAGGTGTTGTATTATTTAAGTGTTTTATTTAAATGTGATTGATGATTTGGTGATTTATTTCAATATTAATATTTAACATTTCTGTTGGCAGAATTTCACTGTTTTGATCCTGAAATGCATTCATCTGCAGGTTGTTGGTGTTTATATTAATTTGGGGAACAGATTATTGCTTTCTTACATAAAGATCTCTATGGTTGTGAAGAAACTCATTTTTTTTTTCTTATAGATTTTCACAACATTGAAAATTTCAATAACATTTTCATTGGCTTCACCAAAGAATCTAGTATCTTTCAGAATGCTTCATTTATAACATGCCAGCATTTAGTTCCTATATAACCCTCTCCCCATAAGTTTCTCTGTGTCATAGAGGTATATGTACAGTAGTGGATAAAATTGTGGAAACCTTTTTGTGAAAGTGTATTTTTATGCCATCGCTACCAAACAGGGAGATCTCGGTCTCATCACTCCAAATAACACTATCCTATTGTTCCTCCGTCCAGGTAACATGGGTTTTAGCCCAGTTTAGTCTTTTCAACCTTTGTTTGAAAGATAAAAGTGGCTTTTTTCATGGAATTCTAGATTTTAGACCAAATTCCTGTAGTCTTGCACTCAACTTCACATTGCATTGCAACATTTCATCTTGTATACATTCAGATGATTTCTTTTGTCTCTTCATTCTTCTATCATCACTTGCTGTTGTGCACCTTTTCCTGCCTTTACCAATGTGGTTTTGTAGTGACTGAGTCTCCTTATACACCTTCAAAAACTTAGAAATGCCACCTTTGGTTAAGTTTCCACCTATTTTTCTTCTAATTTCTTTATCATTGTAGCCTTGTTCACTTAATAATACTATTTTACAGCACTTTCATCACATAACACACTGACAAATCTCCCTCTCTCAGCTTCAATACATGACATAAATAACTGAATCCTTCTGTGATCTGATTGGCTCATTGCCAAAACAAGCTGACACCTGATTGGCTCTCTAAACACTCTTGCTCATTGGCTACAATCAAATGAAGGAAAGCTACCTGATATTAACCCATTACATTCTTGGTTAAATTATCTTTCCATTGATATATAATTTTATGGTACTACTCCAAAAGAAGTGGTGTTATTAGACATCAAACTTCAAAAATACAGTTTTCCCAAAAGATTTCCACAATTTTGGCCACTACTGTATGTGGGTATATGCATAATATCTTTTGAGAGCTGAATTCAATGAAATTTCATTTTAATATATACTGATTAGCGTACATTTAAAGTGACAATAAAGTTCTATTGTATTATTGCCCATGATTTTATTCTATAAACTATTTGATTCCTTAGAGAAGGTGCTGTAGAATTTTAAGAGGACCAAATTTTAATTAATGTCATCTTGCCACCATCAAAACTGCTGTGATGCTGCAATTCATGATTTCTAGAACCCATTATCAAATGTTTAATGTACCTGATGGAAATTGAAGTTAGACTAATAAATGCATTGCATCCTCCACAGTACAAGGTGTGAGCCTAATAATTATGGCAGAAAAGGGATTGTTTTAGTATTTTCTTCATGATGTATTGTTAGTCTCCTTAGAAGACAATATCCAGAGAAGGGCCCAATCTTAACCGGGACAGCAAGAGGAAGTAACGGATCAAAGTTTGCACATCTCCATGCTAGGTTTCAAACATTTGATTGATCAAATTTATATAGCTGCCTGTCCCAAAAGCAATTCTGGGTAGCCAAACAATATAATCTGCCTATTATCCTTATCTAAGAGCAAAACAATATGATAGATAGATAGATAGATAGATAGATAGATAGATAGATAGATAGATGGATGGATGGATGGATGGATGGATGGATGGATGGATGGATGGATGGATGGATGGATGGATGGATGGATGGATGGATGGATAGGTAGATAGATAGATAGATAGATAGATAGATAGATAGATAGATAGATAGATAGATAGATAGACAGACAGACAGACAGACAGACAGATATAGATTTGGAAAGAGAGAGAGAGAGAGAAAGAAAGAATGAGAGAGAGATTCATTCTATGGAAAATCCACTTATAACAGCAATAATATGGTATACCCATAACTGCACACATGGACTGTTACCTCATTAAGGTATAGTAATCAGTGATCAGCCAGCAACACACTTTCTTCAATATTGGAACATTATCTTCTCTCTAATAACGCATTTCTCTCAAACTGTTCACTTTCCCAGGTATCAAAGGATGGAAAGAGTCAAATATGTCTTTCTAACTACAGAACATGTGTTATGGCCATAGATGATAGAATCAATAAGCATAAGGTTTATGGCTATAAACTGAACTGAAAGGTGAAAGGTCATCATGCCTGGTGCATTCCTACCAACAAAAACTATGATTGCCAGATACTTCTATGAATTAGAAATTAGAAATTAGATACTTCACCAATACCTTCCAGAGATAGGTTTAACCTAACATCTGCTTATCTTCAACTAACTTTTTGAGTAACTGATATCTATGAACAACTTGTTGGCATATGTCTGTTCAATCTCTGGCTGTGAAGAGTCCTGAGCAATGCCATTGCTGTGTTTCAGCTATTATTCTTTGCAACAAACCACTGGCGTGAACTTTTGAACTTCCAAAGGCGGAAGAGCCTTGTCAAGCCACCATCATACTAAAGGAATGTGCCTGATAGCCTTGCTAGACATGTGATACATGATGGAGAGACCACCATCAGCAATACAACTTCTCCCAGTTACAAAGTAGAAAAGGCTAAGCTGTAGCCAGGGGTGGGATTCAAATTTTTTAACAACCAGTTCTGTGGGCGTGGCTGAGTTGGTGGGCATGGCTTGGTGGGCATGTGACTGGCTGGGCGTGGCCAACTCAACATCACTCACATCGAGGCACGCATCTCCTCGCCTGGCCTCTCATGACTGTGGGGATGCTGCAACAGTCATAAGTGTGAAAAATGGTCATAAGTCACTTTTTTCAGTGCCGTTGTAACTTTGAATGGCCACTCCACACAAGCAAAGTACCAGCAAAGGAGGGGGAAAAA
This sequence comes from Pseudonaja textilis, assembly GCF_049901715.1. NCBI lineage: Eukaryota > Metazoa > Chordata > Lepidosauria > Squamata > Elapidae > Pseudonaja > Pseudonaja textilis. Next base: position 5,990,135 of record NC_141994.1, on the reverse strand, counting down.
ACTCCAGAGAAGTTCCTGAGACAGGAAGCCTAATCCTGCCAAGAATGTAATAAGTGTTAATGGAGAGGCAGTTTCTGTAAGCAACACCAGAATGTTTCCTTCCTGCCTTCCTTACAGGATTAGGCCAGTAATTTCTTCTAACAACCGGTTCTCCGAACTGCTTAGAATGTTAACAACCGGTTTCTAGCAAACTGGTGCAAACCTGTAGAATCCCACCTCTGGCTGTAGCTGGGGAAAGGTGGCGGAACCATTCAGCAGACATTCCACTTGCTAAAGGAGCAGCCAAACCCTCATTCTGGCAAAAGATTATATTGGATAAGAGGACATTGTTTGATGTCATGTAGAAGAAATATAGACTATTAGCTTGATTGACAGAGCACACTATTCTGTGCTTCTTGAGCGAGTCAGAGTAACCTGCTACTCTTTCAAGCTGCCAGTCCATGGGTAGTTCTGGCAGCAACTGTCAGATGGTGAGAAGAGAATTTCAGAAGAAAAAGAAAGAAAGAAGGAAAGAAGAAAGGATATATTGCAGTGGGCAAGCATAAGTAAATCCACCAATTTCAGGCATTATCTCTAAATATTAATTGGTCAGCAATTCCAAAGGATAAAGGGGAGAAAGTTACTCAAATCCGATGTGCTACTTCCATTTTTCTTGACTGAGTCTTGCAAGCAGGATGAGCTGATAAGAATCTACAGTAAAAGGCTATAAAACTGATTGCAGTTGACATTTTTTTAGATTCTGAGTAATGTTAATAAAAATCATGGCTGTTCCCCTGATAAGTCTCAGCCGTAATACACATTGTCAGGAACAGTATCTTTGGTGACCTCTGATAATATGATTGTGAAAGAGCATTCAGGCAAAGTTGCTGAGACAAGCAAGAAACACTCTGAAAGAGCGATTTATTTCTCATCTCCCAAAACACACACACACACACACACACACACACACACTTACACAAACGCGTATCTTTCTCCCTCTGGAATTGTGAAAGGAATCATGAGACCCTTACCTCTACTAATTGATCAATTGTCTCTCTTTACAAATACAAACCTGTTAGATCCACATTTCTAAATAAACAAAGCAACCGAAAAACAAAATATAAAGCTATATAAATCTATTGAATATCTGAATGAATACATATAAGCTAAATGAGTGATGCGGTGGCCTAGAGATGGAGCTCTCGCCTCACAATCAGGAGGCTGTGAGTTCAATCCTAGGTAGAGGCACAATGAGAATATATCTGCTAAACAAAACTCTGCATTGGTGACAAGAAAGGCATCCAGCCATTAAACACTCTGCTGCCCAGACTCCACCCCACAAGGGATTATGAGGTCATTAAAAGGTGATGGTAGTGATGATGATGATGATATAAGCTAAATTCTCAGCCACAAAATATTCATTTGCAAGGCTTGGAAATGGAGCTCGTCTTGTCTTTTGCTATGTCTCTGAAATATGAAAATATTCGTTTGTAAGGCATGAAGTAAACAAAAAAGAGAAACACTAACTTTCACACACATACACACACACACACACACACATCCACCTCAGAGAGATGATTTACAGTTGCTACTACTACTCCTGATCTGTACCACTATAAAACCTAAGTTTTAAAACTGGTTAAAGTTTTATTTGTGGGAAGGGTTACCTGAAGTTGTCATTCCCATAGCAAAGTGCCAGTGAAGTTAAATTTCAAGTAATAATAAGAAAACGGTCCTTGATACAGTTTTTGTAATTTTTCTTTGATCAAGATCCTAATTTATTGTTTTGTGTTGGCAAGAGAGAAGAAGCCATGAAAAGCCTTTATTTTATGCCTGAGAGAAAATCTGGCAAAGCACTGCTATTGAGACGGCAGGTGCAGAGGCTGATATTGCATTTATTGATGAATTCTAAAATCGAACATTTTATGTGCTTGAAAAATTTCAATTCACAATTTGATTGGCAAAATGGTAGAAGGAATCATAGCATTAATTACATCTGTCTAGGCAAATGCTTCTTCTGATTTTGTAATGTATCATGCTGTGGAGAACAATGCATGATACTTGGATGTTACTTAAGTACTGTATCAGTTGCTAGTAGGTGCGTTTGGCTGAATGTGAGTGGTTAGCTATGGCTGTGATTGTTAAGACCTACTTGATTTATAATGAGAACCTCTAGTCACAAACTGTATAAATGCATTTACAAACTCAGAATATTTGCCTGGATCAAAATAGGGATTTTTATTGTCAGCATCAGTGTCCAACTATAGCATTTGTAGATGCTTCTGCGGAATGACAAAGCAAAGCCAAAATGCAAGCATTCTCTCAAGCTAATATAAGATGAAAGAGCATAGGATTTATAGGGATAATGAAATTCATGATTTATTTAGATGGTAAACAGGAGGTTATACTGCAAGCAGGGAGGAATATACTGAAGCAAGGGGAGAGAGAAGTGCATTTTTAAAGAAATTACAGATAGCTCTCAACTTACGATCACAGTCGAACCCAACATTTCTGTTGCTAAATGAGACAGTAGTTAAGCGAGTTTTTTCCCCATTTTATGACCTTTCTTGCCATAATTAAGTGAATCACTGCAATTGTTAGGTTAGTAATAGTGTTGTTAAGTGAATCATTGACATTGCTTGTCCGAAGGTCGCAAAAGGTGATCACATGACTCAGGGCCATTTCAGCTGTCGTAAATATGAGTCATTTGCCAAGCATCCAAATTTTGATTGTGTGACCATAGGACTCTGCAATAGTTGTAAGTGGGAAAACAGTCATAAGTCACTTTTTTCAGTGTCATTATAATTTTGAATGGTGACTAAAGGAACTGTTGTAAGTCAAGGACTACCTCTAATGGATTTGTCCAACTTTAGTCTGTGACTTTTGATTCTCTCTCTTGCAACTTTTCCTTCTTTATAATAACTTCCTTGTAGTTATTGTACCCTGTTATTTTAAATACCTTGAAGTGTACTTCTCAAGCTGAGCAGAAGATTTAGAGAAAGGATCCTTCACCCTGTCACAGATTGGTGTTGAAAGGGAGAGCTCTGTTTTGTAGCATTTCCAGATGATTTTCAAATAGATTTGAGACTTTCTGATATCCTTCCACACTCTCAAACACAAGCAGTAGTGGAAACATTCCAATATTTCCTTTTCCAACTTGATTTTCCCCAACATTCAGTTTTCTTTTATATCCAAGAATCTTGTGTCTTGAAGTCAAAACATCTTTCCAGTGACTTGGCAAGGACTTGTGCAGCCACTTCATACAATGAAAAGGATGTGTGCTATGTAGGATAGTTTCTGCAGCTGTTCTCCATCTTCAGTGCACTCAGCAAAATGTGTATCAAGAACTGTTTTCTTATTATTACTAGAAATTTAACTTCACTGGCACTTTGCTATGGGAATGACATCTTCAGATAACCATTCCCACGAATAAAACTTAACCAGTTTTAAAACTTAGGTTTTATAGTGGTACAGATCAGGAGTAGTAGTAGCAACTGTAAATCATCTCTATGAGGTGGATATGTGTGTGTGTGTGTGTGTGTATGTGTGTTTTAAATAATTTTGTATACATTATTTAGTCATGAATGATGATTCAATATGCCAATTTTTGGAGAGGATAATTCTACAATGGGCAATACCAGTAAGTGTAGTAATGGTAACGGCAATGAAGAACTTAAATCTTTCATGCATTCTCCTGCACTGTTACATTAGCAACCTCTAAAAATAGTCCTTCTTTACAATGAAAATCATTTATCTGTGGTTTTACATGAAGTCTTAATCGCTCAGCCATTGCACCTCCCTAAATTAGAAAGCTGAGGATGTCAGCATTCCAGAAAACCTGAATTCCAACCAATAACTCAGAAACAGACATCTTCTCCAAGGTTCCTTTCACTAGAGTAGTAGACTGACACATCCGGGAAATCCCGAATCTGAACGTTCTGAGTTTCCCTTCAATAAGTAAAATATTACAAATCCACCCCCTGCACCCCTCATGGCATCATATGCCCCAATCACCGTCTGCGCCAACATGAGAGGTCCCCTCAACCACTCCTCAGCCAGGTGCAGAAATAACATGACCTTGACTTAGAAGAAGAATGCTATTATGTCTAACCACATACGCTCCAAGAAATTCCCCCCTCCCATTTTCCCAAGCTCAAGAATGTGGCAGTGTGGAAGCGTCTGGTGCTAATATGGCTTCCAAAGCTGACAGAGGGTTGGGTTCAAACCTGACCATTGTGTGATGGGGTGAGCTCCTGTCCTCTACCAAGTTCCTGCCAACCTAAGAGTTTGAAAGCACGCAAATACGAATAGGTATCACTTTCGTTGGAAAGTAACAGTGCTTTGTAGCAGCATGTTGGCCACCATGATGTGGAAACGTCTTTGGATAGCACTGGCTCTAAGGCCTTGAAATGGAAATGACCACTGACCACTGTAGTCAGCAACAACTAGCAGAGTAAAATATACAGGACTCCTCTATGTTTACATGAAGTAAACAGGGTGATCCACATTGTCTTGTTCCATTGTTTTACCAGAAGAGTTCTACATTCCTCTATTCACAACAGAATACCCTACAACACCAGACTTAAGATTCTTGGCTTAGATAACCTTGAACTATGCTGACTAAGATTAGACTTAAGCATAGTACATAAAATCATGTTACGTCTTACCAGTTAATGAATATTTCAGCTTTAACAACAACACAAGAGCACACAACAGATATAAACTAAATGTAAACCTCACTCCAAACTCAATTGCAAACCTCTATTGACCTCACCCCATTCTTTAGAGGTCTGTAAGGGGCGTACATAAACGCACAATCGTGCCTACTGTCCCTGTTCTATTGTCCCCAATTATTAGTTCCTGTATCTTGTATTTAAACTTATGTTTATCCTCGTTTCTATTATATTGTAAGCTTTTGACAAATAAATAAATAAAAATAAAATAAATTGTGCCTCATCTGTGGCAAACAATTTACAAATACAGCAATGGTTTCAACCAAATTTAAAAGACACTTGACTACAAATATAAACTCTGATTATTTTCAATGGCTATTGGAGCCACAGAGCAGAGTAAAAATTTTGTTAATGAAATCACAGACCTTAAAAAATCCCAAGAAGTACATTATTTAGTAGCAGAATTTATTACCCATCAAAAGAAAAGTCACACTTTGGGTGAGAAAGTAATCAGGTTTAGCATATAAAATAATAGTGAGAAAATCGCTTAGGACTAGATGCAGTACAAAGAATTGAAAATATTCTACTACCAAACAGTACAAAACAGTATAACACTAAGGACATGTCGCATGATGCCCAAGAGGTTTGTGTGATAAACTGAAAAACAAACTTTTCTGTCCAAATTAATGAGTCAACAGATTTCACTAATAAATATCATGTTATGGCATTTATAAATATTTGTAAATGATGGTGAAATTGCCAGGAACTTTTTCTACTACAAAGAACTATGGGAAACATACAAAGGTTGAGATGTAGTTAATGTTTTGACTGCATATCTGGAAAAAAATGTCTGTCTTGGAGGAAGCGCGTTGTCATCTCTTGATGGTGCTTCATCAATAATTGACTCCATGAAATTTCATTTCCCTTGTAAGAAAAAAAATGTCTGATGTTATCTCAACACACTGCTTTCTTCAGAGACAAACATTGGTATCCAAAAGGTCTGGATGATATTACAAAAATGGCTAGCTTTGTTAAACAAAGACCAGTTCAATCAAGAATGTTTTATATGTGTGAAAGCTTGGACAAAAAGCACATAAGTCTGTTTTACACAAAAATACAGTAACTCAGCAGAGGAAGAGTTTTCAACAGAGTGTTTGAGCCTGAAGGGCAGAATTGCAAGAATATTTTTGAGAAAATAGTACAGATAGACATAAACTTATAATGGTTTGTTCAGTCACTGTTCAAAGTTACAACAGCACTAAAAATGGCTTATGACAATTTTTCACCCTTATGACTGTTGCAGCATTCCCATGGTCACATGATAAACATTTGGATATTTGACAACTGGTTTCATATTTATGAATGTTGCAGTGCCCTGGAGTCATGTGAACACTTCTTGTGACCTTCTGACAAGCAAAGTCAATGGCAAAATCAGATTTACTTAATAACTGTATTACTAAGTTAACAATTACAGTGATTCACTTAACAACTGTGGCAAGAAAGGGGATAAAATGGAGCAAAATTCACTTAGCACTATCTAGCTTAGCAACATAAATTTTGGGCTTCATTGTGTTTGGACTATCTGTAGTCCATGTTTTGCTGAGTGCACTGAAGACGGAGAATAGCTGCAGAAGCTATCCTACATAGCACACATCTTTTTCATTGTATGAAGAGGCTACACAAGTCCTTGCCAAGTCACTGGAAAGATGTTTTGACTTCAAGAGACAAGATTCTTGGATATAAAAGAAAACTGAATGTTGGGGAAAATCAAGTTGGAAAAGGAAATATTGGAATGTTTCATTACTGCTTGTGTTTGAGAGTGTGGAAAGATACCAGAAAGTCTCAAATCTATTTGAAAATCATCTGGAAATACTACAAAACAGAGCTCTCCCTTTCAACACCAATCTATGACAGGGTGAAGGATCCTTTCTCTAAATCTTCTGCTCAGCTTGAGAAGTACACTTCAAAGGTAGAGGGAAAATTTTGTCAGCTGCAGTCTGATTGTACACTCAAGATGAGATTCACTGATTTGCTCATGACCGGTTCTGGGTTTCTGTTTATCCTGCTATCCATAGGAAGGTACTGAACATTTTGCTGCAGTTTTTAACTTCTTAAATGTGTGAGCAAGCATTTTCTTATTTAATATGAATCGGGGCAAGGACAGAAATTCTGTTATTTTTATGGAAGGCGAAATCCATAAGTGCTATCACAAATTTGACACAGAAAACAGCCCCCCCAAAATTGGTTCAGAACGTAAACAAGCAGAGGTCTCACATTAAAGAGGTAAGCTTCCGCATCATTTTCACCAGTCTCTGACTCAGACTCGATGTCCTCATGGTGGGTGGTTGAGGTTTCTTTCAGTGGTTGCTGGGGCACCTTATTCATTTTCCACATAGTAGCTGCTGATTTCTGGGATGCTTCCACAGTCGATGCTTCTTCTATGGCCTCCTTTAGAGTTATTTTGGGCTTCGATAGCAGGCGGCTTTGCAGTGTTAGATCTTGGAGCCCCAGGACTCCGTGATCTCTCATTGCTTCATCCACATTTAGGAACTTGCAAGGTCGTCCGGCGATGTCCCAAAGGTTTGAGACAAAATCGCTCTCTCCTTCCTTCTGGTCTCGGCGATAGAATTCATGCCTTTTGACTAAACAGGATGCCGGGGTGGGGGTATAGTGTGCTTTCAGAATTCTCTCCAAATCTAGCCATGCGATTGTTTTTATATCGTTTGGTACAGATAGTGCTTTTGCAATCTTGAACACTCTGGGCCCGCAGTATGCTAGGAAGACTGTTCTCTTCCTTTGTTCTGAAATGTTCAGAAGATCACTTCCTTCCTTCCTGGAATCGGTCAATGTACAATTCCCAATCTTCTGTCCCAATCTTCAGTGAGGGTGGCATATTTGTTCCAGCCATTTTCAAATAGTTACTATTAGGAATATGAGTCACCTAACAGGTATTTGGGTTAGAAATATATAAGCCAGGATAGACATTTTAGTACTATATCTTTAAGAAAATGCAAAACTGTAGTTGGGTGTGGTTTTTCAAACGGCCATAAGATGGAGCCAGAAACCTGGATTGTTTTAGTCTGAGTCTCAGAAGAGAGTGTAAGTGTATCTCTGTTTCCTTCTGTTGGAAAGTATTGCCGTTGCTCCATTTCTTCTAATTGACCGATATTACTGGATTTAATGTAAGCCTGATACTGAACTGTTTTTAACATTGGAATTTGATATTTGGATTATCCCTGGATTGAAAACTGACTGATTTACCTGCGAATGACTTTTGGACTGCTTATCTTGAACTTTGCTTAAACCTTTCTTGAAGTAAAAACCTACATTTACTGTACAGTGTATCTGTGTACTGTGTGTGTATTATTCAAATACTTCTCTCAAATACCTCTCCCTGTATGCGCTCATTCTCCTAATTGGGAATTACCTCAACACTTACCCTCAAACTTAATTTGCCATGTGCTTGCTGGTCTTGTCTCAGAATCCCACTTTCGTCGCCAGTGTTAGATCTTGGGTAGAGACGACAAGAGGCTCCAGCTATATTTTATTCTCTACAGAAAAGCAGGTGCAAACTGCAGCCATGGCAGCTCTCCGAGCTAGCCTTGGCTCCAACTGGTGATGGCCATTTGATTTTTCTCGTTCTCTCGATTCCACTAATAGGAGGTAAGTGTGCTAATATCTAACAATTGGCATGTAGATTGACCTCCTTCAGTTCATTAGTCAATCTGTCATTCCCAGATTTTCTATCACAGCTCGGTTAAAACTTTTACTGATATTTTTTCTGTGACTTGGCCTATTTCAATGGATATTACATAACTTCCTGTAAGTTTCCAACTTTGTAATGACTGGAATGCCAATCTAATTTTATCTTCTAGTGCTTGAGGTTCTTGTAATTAGGGATTTATTTCTGAGGTGTACATAAAAATGAATCCACCTAAAAAAGACATTTGTTACATTTGTTTGAATCTCTACTTCTTCACTTATGGGATGTCAGAGAGATGGGCTGGATGTTAGCTCCTTTTCCTGAGGAGATCTTTCTTCTCACTCTTATTGTTATTACATTTATTGATTTATTTTTATTTTCAGAGTCAACAAAGATGGAGGGGCATGAAAAACTAATAAGTGAATGGTTATGTAAGGCCCAGACTCTCTGCCCTTCAAACAATAAGAATGAACTTCTGAAAACTTGGTATTTCAAAAGGAATTCTTTATCGAAAAGGAAGTTATCCAGGTGATAGTCAAAGTCTAATATGCCTCCAGCATAGATAAAAGGAGTTAGAACCCTTCCCCTTAGTCTGATGTGGATTTCGTCAATACAAAGAAGTAACATATTAATTCCCACCCCCCTTTTTTTTCTGGGAATGTAGTTGAGAAGTGTTTCCCAGGAAATTTCTTTCAGAGATGGAATTTTTATAGCCCCTTCTCCTTTTGCTATCTCTCCAAGAGGGTGACAAGTTTCCAGGCATCTGGGCTCCAGTCCCCAGTTGTATATCGTGTGCAAATTATACAGATTCAATACAAGAATTAAGATATTCAGGTTACATCAAAAGGGATTACTTGTACCAACTCCCCCACTTCTTCTTCCACCGAAGAACGGCGGATATGCAGATCAGACAGATTAGATGACTTATTATGTAGGCCTGTTGTGTTATTTCAAGGTCAAAGAAATCCTTTGCAAAGAAATGAAGTTATATATTTCAGTACTCATCATCTTATTCAAAGGAAAGAATTCAAAAGTTAACACGGCATTTTGCTGTTTACAACAACCCGAGGTAATCTTTTTGCATTAAATTAGCCCCTCCTTTTCCTACATGTCCCCACCCCAACAAAACCTCCACCAGTAAAATAGCACCGTTTGGAAAAATAATTGTTCTTTAAGTTGTTAGAACAGAGACAACTGTTTGCCCTCACTTATGATGCTGACACACATTAGTAGAAGTATAATAAATTTCCTGGGGAAATATGTTGTTAAACCAATTTTTATTTTTTTACCCTACGCTCTTTAATAATTTAAATTAAATGATTGACATGCAGATTCAAGACAGCCAATCTTTTAAATAATTTAAAAAAGATGGAAATAATGATTCTGGGCTTGGACTTGGGATATCTGGCCAACTCAGCAAGCTCTGTTTCCATCTAATGAAGTGAGCTGCACTTCAGGAAATCTTATGCCCCTAATAAAGCTGGTTAGGCCAGAAGAGGATATGAAACGTGTCTTTTCTATTGCATAAAATAACACAGCTCTTTATTGCTACTTCCATAGTATAGTTTCTTATTTGGGAGTTAAATTCAGCATTACTGAGACCCAGATTTCACCTTATAGGCTGCTGTGATACAATGAAACGGTTAGATTTGACAATAGTCATGCATTTATTTATATCAGTTTATATATTCATTTTGCGACCATGATTCTGACCAAGAAATATTGGATTTAAAGCCAATAAAAGTCATCATCATCCGTTTACACGATAGTAGTATATATACAATACTAGCAGGGTACCCGTGCTTCGCTACGAAACTATGTGATCAGGCAAGTTTTTGGGAAGAAAAATAAGGGAGAGAAATTGTGCCTCTGCCTACCAACATCCATCGGTATTCATCTGGCTAGCATCCTGTCCGTGTGTGAGAGAGTTGAGGGCTGTTTGGAAAGTGAAACAGTATTTGCTGTGTGAGCAAGAAGGAGACAGCAAGGATCCTGGGCATGGCTTAGCTCAACTGCAGTTGGAAGGTATTTATTTTCAGGTGGGGAGGGGGAGTAGAACTCCTTAGCACCAGAGCATGTTAATAATACTATACGAAATACTAATGTTCTGATGGTCATTTTGAAAAATCCTTTGTTAGCGAGCACCTAGAAGCCAAGAGGAATATATGTGCCACATTTCAAGTTTGTAGGCTTTACGGTTCTGAAGATTTCGTGTTGGTATGTGAGTGGTCTTTCGCTTTTATATATATAGGTTCCACAATGATGTCCCTCTCATTGTCATCATCACCGCTACATTATTATATCTGGAGAAACGAAGGCTGCTGCTGCTGAGGGCCCGTCATGATATTCCCGATCCTGTGGTAGACCTGCCCCTGCACTTTGAATGTTGGCATAACATTTCCATCCTTCACCTCTCTGGCTCCAAAAGAAGCATCCATTGTACTTCCGGATAGCAGAAAGAAAGCACTTTGCAATTGGATGCGGTGGGTGAGAAGGCCGTGTAAGGGTTCAGGGTAGAGGTGAAGGGGACGGAGCTGGACTTTACCACTACTGCAGCACATCTTGGGACTCTCGTCCTGCCACTTTAGAGCACTGCACCAGGTAACCGAGATATTTGTTCCAACTGCAGTTGAGCTAGGCCACGCCCAGGCTCCTTGCTGTCTCCTTCTTGCTCACACAGCAAATACTGTTTCAGTTTCCAAACAGCCCTCAACTCTCTCTCACACACTGACCAGACGCTAGCCAGATGAATACCGATGGATGCTGGTAGGCAGAGGTACAATTTCTCCCCACCCACCTCTTTTTTTTGTTTTTTACTTTTAGTAATAAATGAGGTGGCAAAAGTCACGCATCCTGCCCTGCCCCCAATAAACATGTGTGCTGTAATCACTACCAAACCTAAGAAGCCCTATTTGGCAATGTTAGAATTCGGTGAGCCGAGTTTGAATGACAACATTAATTTCATTTGTTAAAAAAAAAAGGCCTGCCTTAAAGAGTGACTGTGCTTATAACTGAAATTGAGAAAATGAGTTCCTATAATAACCCATTTTAACATTATATATAATCTAGCCTAAGAGTGTTTAAGACAAAAGAAAGAAGAGGAAATGATGGAAGATGTTGCAAGAAAATGAAAATAAATATGGATCTATTACAAACTCACTCTTACATTCCCAAAACAAGTTTCTATTCTCTGAAACTGTAGTGTAAGCTGCAGAAAGATGTGGAAACACTAGGAATATGTTTAGGGTCAGTTTTCAAAGGTACATATTTTTTCCAGGACGTTATTTATATTTGTAGTGGTAATCAAATTTCTATTGTATGAGCACTGACACTTTAAATTATTTAACAAGATAAATTGTTAGCAGGATATTCACAAAGTGAGACCTGTAGTCCTATAAATGTTTTGGTCTGCTGTATGGAAAAAGTGTGTGCTTTCATTAGGTTCATTCTGTTAACAGGTATTCTTTTAAATGGATTCTACTGTAATAAGATACAAGGTTTGGGTAATGAGATGGAAAATTGCGAACCACACATTAAGTAATTATAGTGTTTTTGTCCAAATCAGTTTTGTCAGACAATAATATATCTAAAGAATAGATGTCTAGTCTACATTTTATAGACATAAGTAGAATGTTATTTCTGTGAAGCTATTTTTCAATTGGCTTCTTGGCCGTCAGTGTTGGGAAAAATCGTCAAAAGCTATTTTTTTTAAATAACCTAAGAATATATAGAAAGGATAATCGGAAATAAAAATCCCAAAAGCGTAGAGTTCAGAGTATGTATCTGCTCTGAACTCTTTTACAATTATACTCACAACTAGTACTTTCATGTTATGTCACAAGAGAAACAATTTCATTCAATCTCAACTGTGTTGCTTATGTACAGATTTAGGAAGAAATGCCACTGACTATTCTGAGATTAACTCGAGTTTACAATAATAATAATAATAATAATAATAATAATAATAATAATAATAATAATAATAATAATAATAATAATAATATAAAATTTATTATGATAATAAAACCAAGTTCCACCCATGTAGCCCAACCTACCATAATGATTAAGTTGCTCTAATATTTGTATATTTTGATATTCAGTTTATATCACTGGAAACGATGCTGCCGCTGATGAGGAAGACATTAGTTAACTCAACTGAGCAATTTGCAGAAAATGCAAGGTCACTTAATTAGGCCCCCTGCAGAAAGTCTGTTTACCATTTATTTTTCTTCCATGACCTACTACTGAATAGGTTTCTAAAGACTGGTCTTTACTATATGATACCTCATTCCCCAAAGCTCAACCAAATTCTAAGAAATTGTTTGACAAATGGAAAGAAAAAGATTATTTAGGGTATCATTCTCCACTATGCCACCCTTTGGACATTTTGAACAACGGCGATCATCCCTGCCAATGAGAATTCCGTATTTTGAAATCCCAATATATCCAATGAGCTTCAAATTGCGTGAGGCTATGTCAAAGCAATACCTCCAGTTCCTAAATTGTTCAGATGATTAGAAGATGGCTTAGCCAATGATATCTATAACCTTCATTTATTCAATAGAAAGTATGATAACACATTATATGAATACTTAGAAATACATCGACGGCATGCTCCATTGCACAGACAGCTTTAATATATCATAATCATATGAACAGTTAAATCTGAGGATAAATGAATTCTTTAGTCAAGATTACTAAAGCTTTGCCAGTGATTTTAAAGAACAATGGTGTCCCTTCATCCAGCACAGAGAATAGTTAGATGATCAAATGAGGCAGCTTTCAGAGGGTAGAATAAGTTCATATAAGTGCCTTTTTGAATAATGGAGGCTACAATGAGCAGAATGTCCATGTATTAAGGAAAATTATTCATATAACCATGTATATTTTTTATATGTATGGACCTGGAAGTCTAACAAAATCACAACTACTTTGCACAAATGCATAATTAATTAGCCACCCTAAAGTGACTATGTTGGATGACAATGATAACATTTGATGTGAACTTCACTATCAGCAACAATAATAAAACCAGGTTCCATCCATGTAGCCCAACTAACCATAATGATTAAGTTGCTCTAATATTTGTATATTTTGATATTCAGTTTATATCGCTGGAAACAATGCTGCCACTGATGAGGAAGACATTAAATCAACCTCCTCTGCCCCATTATCTTGCAAAAGTTGGAACTGGAAATATCTTCAGATAGAAATGTACACATTGTATTAAATAACTTTACACTCAGGCTGTTTCTTCAAGGGTGAATTAATCATTTTAGTAGTTGACATTATTCTGTGCAAAAGAAGTATGTGTTGTAGCAAAGGCATTGCTGAAAACAGAAAGGGAAAGCTTGAAATAGCAAGTTTAAACAACACACACAAAAGAATGAATGTTTTTTAAAAAAATCTTTAGAAAGAAGTACTGTTCAGATTTAATTCTAGCCATTTCACCTCAATCAAAAACAAACGGCATGCATCTGCATAATAGCATATTCTAGTAAATGAAAAGCAAGAATACAGGCCTTAAGAGCTAACATAAAATGTGATATTACAAAAATTAAGTCCTCTGCAAATAATTCCTAACATATGAACAAAATTAAATTAGGCAGTCTGAAGCTGCAAGCTGGGAAACATTAATTCCTCTCCCTAATGTCTCCTTAATATATGCTTCCAATACATGATGGGAATTTATTTTTAAATAATGTTATTGCGCTACCAGCTGACCTTCATGTCTACTTCAGTATGCATACAGAATGAAATTACCAGAAAGTTTTTTTTTTCCAGTGTTCAAGGCAAACTCCTTGAAAAATATGTCCGAAAAGTAAACTTTTGGATTTCTACTTTAAACAATAAATATGAGAGTTGATTCACATCCATTTGTAAATATTTTTTTTCAAACCTGGAAACTTTTAAGATTTGTGGAGTTCAACTCCCAGAGTCAGCCTGCTGGCTGGGAATTCTGGTAGTTGAAGTTCATTAATCTTAAAGCTACCAAGTCTGAAAATGCTGATTTAAATTGCTTATTTTGAGGCAGAGATGTGGAGCTCCCAATTATCTCCCAAAGACTCATAAGATATGTTAGATCACAGGAATGAGACTCAGGACACCAGCATAGTAACCATTTGCCTTTACTTCATTCTAGGACTGAGCACCGAAGAAATCGCAGCAGATCTTTTACAGTCGGGCTGCTCACGGCTGTGGCCAGTGACGGCTCTTCAAATTTCCCGCCATCACGGACCAACCAATTGCAGGTGAGTATGTTAATACATAACAAGATAAATTCTAATTTAGCATCATATGGAAAGAGAAGCTGATATTTTTCCTTTCAGTCTGGCTTTCTTTCTTATTTTATAATCTCCGGATTCTTCAAATTTCTCTACAGCACTTTTTGGTCATGTTGAGTTTTGCATAAATTGATAGAGACAATCTAATATGACAGCATTTATTTTCTTCATTATGCTAGGACAATTAATTAGATAGTTTTAGACATAAAATTGTAATTGTGATAATTACTTTGCTCTTTGGTGTCCAGTTCTGTTATGAAGCACTCTACTATGGTGGTGCATGAAAACTTTTTGATTTCTCTTTGGCTGCCTTTAATTGGCATCTTTTTATATTTCTTTTGACCATAAGAATCTTTTTTTTCCTTTCTAAACTTCAAAAACTGCTTAAGTTATTGAATCAAGAAGCAACTAAGAGTTATGCCTATAAAACAAACTTTTCAGTGGAATGTCTTGTTTGGATCAAGGATTATATTCATTTTTCAATTGAATGAAGCATTTGAAAAAACGATAAAATTATAAAGCAAAAACTAAACAGATCAATTCCAAAGTAAGGTTTCAAATTATATTAATTTCATTCATAAATAAATATCATTTTGAATACTTTCCATTTGTCAAATTTTCTCAGATTGTCTGCCCATGTTCATGATTTTAGCATTAAGATAGTCTTTAACTTTTCATAAATCCAAAAATAGTCTGTTCGCGGTAAATGGTTTGGGGGTTTTCTTGCATTAATGACATTTCATCACACAAATAAGATTTATGGTATAGTTTATTTCCGATGTGTCATGAAAATTATGAGCAAACAGTTTCGGAAATAATCTAAAACTGGATGTTGTCAGGGTTCCAACTTATGCCCTAATGAAAGCAGGAGCCTCAAGCAAAGTTTCAAGAAAAATCCAATTGTTTATTTGGAGCAACCTGTTGGCACGGACCTAGTGAAGCTAACTCTGACCCCACTCAGTTCGCGCCTTGCCTTTGATCCTGTTTTACCCTATCCCCAAGGTGTGTCATCAGTCACATTCCCCAACGAAGAAATATTACGGGTCGTAGAAGTCACTCCCTCTGGCCATTACTGGTTTCTGTGGAGATGGCCTTGACTTTGGCCGGCTAGGATATGTGTTATTTTGATTATGGCCACTCAGGAGCAGGTTCGGGAAGCTTCACAAGTTAACAGATATTTTCTTTAGTGCATTTTAACTAATGTTTTCTTTGGTGTATTTTAATCCCTCTTATTTATTAGAATTACATTTGACAAAAAAGACATTGTCTACTCTAATAAACCTGGCCATAGCTTATTTATATTATTCCTCTTCAAAAAGTTTCCAAAGCAAAAGATCCCCCATCATCTCTTCTATCTGATTCACATACACACATATACACGCACACATAATACTATATCAATATTTATTGTCCCTTATTAAACTGAAGAATGATTTTTTCCATTTTCAAATTTTATAGCTGGGTTAACATCCAAATGATCAAATTCAGACAAAAAGTTTAAAAGGAGACTTCAGTTCTTTCTTTCTAAAGAGTATTGTTATTATTTTTTTCTTTATATCAACAGTCAACTAAATAGTTGCAAATTTATTTGACAATTATTCAAATTTATATAGCCACTCATCTGATGGATGGCATACCATAGTTAAAAAACAGAAAAAATCATCATGAGAAGTGGATATAATTCATATATATATATATATATATGTGTGTGTGTGGATCTTTGGTTGTTCGGGTTTTCTCCCGCGTAAGATTCGAAGTATCTAGGCAACGTTTCGATGAAGTCTCATTCATCATCTTCAGGCTTCTGTCTCCGGCTCTGTGCTTCCAAGCCCCCACCTGAACAGAACACGCCTCCAACCAATCAGAACACGGCTAACCCCCAACCAATCAGAACACAGCCAAACCCCTACCAATGAGAACACACCCCCACCCAATCAGAACACAGCCAAGCCCCCATCCAATCAAGTCCCACCCCCACTGGCAGTTAAAAGGAGGAAGCAGCTGCAATCTCACATTACTCTGAGAAGCACAGAGCCGGAGACAGAAGCCTGAAGATGATGAATGAGACTTCATCGAAACGTTGCCTAGATACTTCGAATCTTACGTGGGAGAAAACCCGAACAACCAAAGTTCCACATACAAATACCCGCGAGAACCTCAGAAAACATTATATATATATATATATATATAAATTCCAAGCAGAGAAAGAAAGAGTGAGTACATTCCTCAGTGTAGTTATTTAAACAAGTTTCTGGTTCCTTGGGATCCTCAAGACTGATGTCAAAACCAGGTCTTGACAGGTCCTGTTGAGAGGTGGTATTCAGCAGGTTCTGACCAGTTCTGGAGAACCCGTAGTGGAAATTTTGAATAGTTCGGAGAACCGGCAAATACCAGCTCTGACTGGAAATTTTACAGTGTCCTTCCCCTGCCACACCCACAAGCCACACCCACGGAACCAGAAGTAAAAAAATTTGAATCCCACCACTAGTCTTGTTACTGTTATATACTTGCTTCAGAAGTAAACTTTACATGCTGAGAAATCTCATTTTACCTGACAAAATAAGATAAAAACCAAAACACTCAAATGAGATTTCCCACAAGCAGAAAATGAACTCTGAATAGTGTCAAGAAGCAGCATAATTTGATCGATTAAAAAAATCCTTCTTGCTTCCTACTGTCAAACAGGTAACAATTTGTGCCCTTTTGTGTTGAAAGGCATCTGGTCTCTACCTGCTGCAGCTATTGTCTACTGTTTCCACGCCAATGGCACAAGAAAAAGCTAGAGCAAAAATAATGTGATAAACTGAACAGATGGACTGTCAGTGAATGCATTTCATGTGCCATTACCAGCAGGAATGTGAAGAAATAAACCTGGGAATAATAAAAACAGACTCATGATCAGGGTTGGGATTCAAAATATTTAACAACCGGTTCTGTGGGCATGGCTTAGGTGGTGGACGTGGCTTAGTGGTCATGTGACTGGGTGGACATAGCTTGGTGATCATGTTATTGGCTGGGTGTGGCCAACTCACTATCACTCACATCAAGGCACGCATCTCCTCACCTGTCCTCTCATGAGTGTGGGGATGCTGCAACAGTCGTAAGTGTGAAAAATGGTCCTAAGTCACTTTTTTCAGTGCCATTGTAACTTTGAATGGTCACTCCACACAAACAAAGAACCAGCAAAGGAGGGAAAAAAATTCCAGAGAAGTTCCTGAGACAGGAAGTCTAGTCCTGCCAAGAATGTAATAAGGGTTAATGGAGAGGCAGTTTCTATAAGCAACACCAGAATGTTTCCTTCCTGCCTTCTTTACAAGATTAGACCAGTAATTTCTTCTAACAACCGGTTCTCCAAACTGCTTAGAATGTTAACAACCAGTTCTAGCGAATAGGTGTGAACTGGTAAAATCCCACCCTTGCTCAAAATTTTTGATGCTCAGAATTTTATTTTTTAATTATTAGTGAAGGACATGAGCTTGAACACAAGGTGGACATGTGGGCATGCTGACAATTATTGCATATTGGTATGAAAAAAAATTAAAAACAAAAATGCTTCTCAGTCTTATTAATGAAAGCTCTGATGGATTACATTAATTTTCAAATTTGAAGACATTAACATATGTGGACTTAGACTCCCAGAATTCTACAACCAAAATGCTGATTAAGTAAGGATCTATTTCATTCTTAAAAGGAAGCAATCTTGAAGAACTCTTCAATTTCACCAATATTCCATTCATTTGTACACAAAATCATTTCTATTTTATTATTTTTATCTCTATCAAGAGGGCAACTGGCTATCTATGTACTTCTACCCTGCCCCTTCTATCTGCAGCACCCATAATCCTGCAGCATTGAATTTTAGCAACAAATGGCTGACCAAAAGATCAGAAATGTTGTGAGATCCTATAAGATACTCCTTTCCAGTTTGATGAGGAAGCACTCATGAGCACCAAGTTTGATTTTCAAACCATCTACATAAAATTATCATGTTACCCAGCTCACAATAAACAGGCTTGCTAATTAAGATACTTAGTGTAGCTCCCCACAATTTATTAACGAATTTACCTCATCAAAATATAAGGATCTGGCAAAGCTTTTCAGGAGAACTCCATGCTAATCTCTGGCAATAACGGCATTATTTCCCAAGTGCTTATAAAATCAGCTCTAAATATCCTCCCAGATACCAAAATCAAAATGAGTATAACTTCAATAATTTCCCCCCCTTCCCCCGCCCCCGCCCAACCTGGAAACAAGAGCTACATTTGGTTACCTCCAATTATCTGGTGCCTCATTCATTTTCCAGGATTTCTCAATGGATAATGCATAAAGTTTCAACCTGAAGATCAATAAATTCTATCAATACCCCAAGATGAAATTTATCTTATCCCGGAGAGCTCATTAAATTAGTATATTCTATGCTTTTGCCAGTTTCAAGATTCAGTCTTGGTGGGGCAGAAACTCTCTTGTTGGAGAAAAGAAAACGGAATTAAAATAGGGATTGGATAAGCTGCTATTGTGCTTTGAAAAGTTATCATTTGTATTAAGTAGTGCTTCTCTCTTTTTCTCAATTTGAATATATTTGAAAGGGTCCTTTTTGGTGCTCCTAAAATCTTTGACCAACTTTAATTCGCTCAAAACATTGGACTTTTTAACCCCATCTGTACGATTCTATGCTAATTCATTATACTCTTCCTTGACCTCTCTCATTCCACTTATTTTTGTTTTTAAAGATTAACTAAGATTTTTATATTGACACATTGGCTTTTCCTGTGCAATCTTTCTTTTTCCTCATTTGTATTGCTTTATTGTAATATATATGTTTTCATAGATTTTCATGGGTACAGGTATGTAGGTCTAGGTGTGTTCAGGTCTTTTCCTGTGTAAGATTAAGAGTATCTTGGCGATGTTTCGGCGAGGTCCCACTCGCCATCCTCAGCCTGGTGCTTTCGGCTTCGTGCAAGTGCAAGCAGTGTGTCTCTCTATAAATACTGGTGGTGGGGGCTGGTGTGCTGTGCTGTGCTGCTGCCTCTTGATTGGTTGATGGAGTTGATGTTGGTATAATGGGCTGTGTGATGGCCTTGTGAGTTTTGTTGTGGAGATATCCTGGATCTCGTGCTGTAATCTCCTGGGTCGTTTGTTTTGTAGTGATCTTTTTTCCATAAGCCTCTCATGCTTTAACGGCTTGGGTAATGGGTTGTGTGATGGGCTTGTGAGTTCTTTTGTTGTGGTATCCTGGGTCCTGCATTGTAATCTCCTGGGTCGTTTATGTTTTGATCTCTTTTCCATTAGCCTCCTGTGTAGTAATGGCTTGGGTAATGGGTTGTGTGATGAACTTATGAGATTTATTGGTGTGGTATCCTTGGTCTTGTGCTGTGATATCCTGGGTCATTTGCTGTGTTGCAACTTCTTGAGTTCTTGTGGTGTAATTTCCTGAGTTTTCTGATGTGATGTCCTGAGCAGGTGGCTGTGATGTAGCATTCTCGGTTTTAGTCTGGCTTTGAGTTTGGGGCCTGGGTCTGTGTTCTTGCTGTGTGTCAGTTTGTTTGGTTTTGAGGTCAGGGGATGTGACAGCTGGCGAAGCAGCCATGGTCTGTTTTCTGGATGGTGGTTGTCCTTCGTTTATAGGATGGGCTTGGACCTGAGTCTGATGAGGGGGATTGGTGGTGGTGTCCCCATGTTGTTTTGGGTCTGGTGTTGGTTTTTGTGGCTGGGACTCATTTGTTGGTGAGGGCTAGCTTGCAGATGTCTGATAGGTGGGAGGTGTCATCCTGTCTATTCATCTTGTGGGGGTGTTTCTCTATCTCGATGGCTTCCTTGATTATTCTCTTGCTGGAGTGTTCAGTGTTGGATATTAATTTGGTTCCTTCAAAATTAATTTCATGTCCTGTGGCTTTAAGGTGCTGGAAGAGGGAGGAAGTATTTTCTTCTCTTCTGACTGCGTTTTTGTGTTCTGAGATGTGTGCATTTATTCTCCTGTTGGTTTGTCCAATGTATGTGGCTGGGCAATTGTTGCATGATATTTCATAAACTCCTTGGTTTTCTAGCTGGATCTTGTCTTTGGGGTTTCTTAGGGTGTTGGCTATTTTTTGGTCAGTGCCGAAGGCTGTCCTGCTATTGTGTTTGTGGAGAATTTTGCTGATTTTGTCTGTGGTGCCTTTGATGTAGGGGAGGAGTGCAATACCATTGTCTTGTTCTGTGTCTTGGTTTTTTGGGAGTATCTCTTTTCGGATTAGATTGGTGATAGTGTTTCTTTGGAATCCGTTGGAAATTAATACATTAGTGAGGGTGTGTAGTTCTGTTTTCAGGTGGTCTTTGTCAGCTAGGTGTTTGGTTCTGGAGATGAGGGTCTTGGCTATGGAGTTGATCTGTTCAGGGTGGTCATGGGATTGTGCATTTAGGTAGCAGTTGGTGTGTGTTTTTTTCTGGTAGATGGTGTGTCCTAGGGAGCCATTGGGTTTTTTTGTAAATTAGGACATCCAGGAAGGGAAGTTGGTTGTTGGTTTCTGTTTCCATGGTGAATTGTATTTTGGGGTGTAGGTTATTAAGATGTATGAGGAAGTTGTCCAGTTTTTCTTTCCCGTGTGGCCAAATAACAAAAGTGTCATCTACATATCTGAGCCAGAGTTTGGGTTTGTCTTCTGATTTGTCTAGAACGTTGGCTTCGAAGTGTTCCATGTTTAGGTTAGCGATGACGGGTGAGAGGAGTGATCCCATGGGTGCTCCTTCTATCTGTTTGTATCTTTGTCCATTGTGGATGAAGTATGTGTTGGTTAGGCAGTGGTTGGTCAGATCTAGGATGTGTTTGGTGGGGGGTTGTATTTGTTTTGGATGGTTGTCAAGGCTTCTTTGATGGGTACTTGGGTGAAGAGGGATATGACATCGAACCTCACAAGTAGGTCGCTGGGTTGTAGGTTTTGTTTCTTTATTGTTTCTATGAAGTGGAAAGAGTTTTGTACGTGTGAGGTGATGGATTCTGTGTAGGGCTGGAGTTGTTTGGCAAGAAATTTGGCAAGATTCTGTAGAGATGAGCCTATGGAGCTGACTATGGGTCTGAGTGATGTTCCTTCTTTGTGTATCTTGGGGAGGCCATAGAATTAGGGCATCTGGATGGTTTTTCTCTGGGGATGATTCTTTGCTGGATCTCTTCACTGATGGGGGAAGCTTTTATTTTGGATTTTGTGGGTTTTTTCCAGGTAGGTGAAATATTTCTGGAAAGGGACAGGGAAAGTTGCCAATGGTAATCAAGTGATTGTGGAGCACTGCAATCTATCATTTGAATCCTAAAAAGCTGTACGATTTATCACAGAAACAGATCCTGTGTTTACAAGAAACATTCATTATTTAATTCAATATGGAAGTGAACTATAACTAGATAATTACATCATCTACAAATAAATACATTAAATGTTTTGGTTTTACTTTAATACCTTGAATATTTGTATCTGAAGTTTAACATTTTAATAAGTCAAGCAAAACAAAAGGTAGCAGGCATTTTTATGAAATATAAATATGAAATTACGTTCATGTTATATTTTCAATATCAAATATTTAGAAATTTGCTTTACTTTATCATTGAGCAGTGAAAAAAATGCCACCTGCATTTGCCATTTCTCTCACAGATGTCCAAATTGTGCTAATTTATTAGGAAGACACTAGTAATGCTTAAATTTTGCAAGGGGATGGAGAAAAGAGCAAGATACATGCAGAGTGGGTCACCATTGTATTACCTAGCATTAGAACTGACATTGATATCGCTACTAAATTGTGCTTTCTGAAAAAAAATGGTAGGCCAATTACTTGTACTAAATTTACCATCAATTCAGACAAAAGAAAGGTAAAATAAGTTTCAAAGCATATATTTCTCAGCTCAATCCATCTTCTTTTATATTAGAAAATACTGCAGTGTTTGGACAGATCACAGCATGGGGTCAAAAGTTGACTACTACCTTGCAAGAAAATTCAATACATCTAGCAATGTTTTAGACATAGCATATATATTGTTTAGACAAGGAACTCAAAAACGTTGATCTTTTTTCCCCTTACTAGTGAAGTGTGCTTGACTGCACTATTGCCGAAATTTCCAATGTATTATTTTGAGCACAAACACATGCATATCATTATAATACTGCAATATGATTTTTAAAATGAATATATTGGCATGACTGCTAAAGAACATAAGTGCCAATATCACCGGGTATGTCTTCTGTAATGTGGACTCTAAACTGACCTGATCTAAGCTGAAATAATCATGCATACTGTATGATTGTGTTTTTATTCATAAAGAAATAACACAGTATAAAGAGGATATTTGACTTGTATTCTTTGAAAATTTGAGTTCCAATCAGGAAGCTGGGAAAAATCAAGTAATATCTTAAGATATAGCATATGACCAGCAATATGGGAGTGATTTTAGTAAATCCATGTTGATCATAGCCAAAATATTTAGTTCGTGTAAAAAGTGACTTAATGTGCTTGTTATTCTGCCTTATGCTTCATTACTATATAGATGATTTTGCAAGAAGTTTTCCATAATCTATGCATTTGATCATTAAATCTCTTTACTTTATCATTTTTCTCCATTCTTTTTTTCAATTCTTCAATCCCTGACTACTTCCACTGCAACTAAAATGACTTTTTCCATTTAATGCTACATTTAGTATTTGGGTTGTAGATGTCAATCAATTTGCATATTAAAAAGTAACATTCTGCATATTAGGAAAAAAAATCCCATAAATTTGAACACATACTTTTCATCATTTTTTTCAATTTTGTAAATTATTTTGCACATATGCTAATGGAACATAAAGACTAATCTGTCGTGATGCTTAAAAATCTGAATAATTTTGTTGTATTAATCACTAATTACATGATCCATGGTTTCAATTTTTTCCTTACAAAGCCTGCTTTTGCTGCACTTTATATCTGTTAAATCCCTGATGTTGTTTGTTGTATTTACCAGAAATCTTTAGAAAACAAAAGCTAGTTTGTTCAAAATGCTGATTTTGTCAAAAATTATTGATAATGTCAATATTCTATCTTTATATTCCTTGATTTTCTTTGAAACATCTCTCTCATTTTTTTAATTCTCTTGATCTTATTATTTTCAAATTTATTTCCTTCAAATTGCTGGTACGAGGTTGTAATTTATTGATATTTCTTTCGAACTGATTTTTCCATTTTGGTGTTTGATTTTGTTGCTTTGATTTTACCGCATTTATTTTTCTCCACCAAGACCTGTCAGTATGGTCATATCTATCAGTAGCTAAGCTACCATCAGCTTAGCTTCTAGAATTACTGAAACACCCATGCCTTACTATGATCAGGTGATGGTTTATGAGATCATTGTTTATTTAACTGTCTGTCTGTCTGTCTTAGTCTCTTAGTGATTTGTTTCAAATATCAGGGGGGAAAATCAAAACTCACAATTCTTCAGGACAAATCCACTTCTGATTACACAGAGTCTTATTCTTTTCACCAATATGTAGTAGTTCTAGCCTGAGCGGATTGTTGACTTACTATTGGTATAACATAAGTGAAAAATCACAAAACCTTTTGTAATCTTAGCATCCTAATCAGGAGCCCACAATAGATGGATATGAAATTTTCAAAACCTTTATGAGAATTTCAATATGTTAATGAGTAAAGTATTGCGTCCTTTAAAAGTATACACCCCTAACATAAATCCAGGTTATTTCTGACCATTTTATTAGGATATTAAAGATCAAAAGGGAAACTACCACCATTTCTCTAAAATGAAAAGGGGATTGCCATCCCAAACAGAAAAATAACCAAACATATCCCACTTGCCTCTTGTTGTATCACAATTCTACTGGCCACAGACCTTCATCCTTCAGGCAAAAAGCAGATGAAATACATTCTCTATGTCAAAAAAAGATTCCTTGGCCTTATCCAAAGAACTGTCAGAATAGTTCCTTTTTTAAGACTGGTACATCTTTTGTACTGGCAAAGTTGTAAAATTCTATCTTACCCAACAGGGATAATAGGTTAATGTTCATGACAGTTTGTCAGGCTGTACCAGTCTTCTTGTAGCTCTACCAGTTTCCTTATTCTACTCAGTTTTGAAGGTGGCAAATGCATCATCATAAAAAGAGAGAGAGGGAAGGGGAAAGCAATGTGTCATAACATTTAAATTTATTGCTGAAATATATATATATATATATATATTTGCTTGGGATTGCAATTGAATAAAACATAGCAAAGCTCTGTTAATATTTAACATAATCATTGCCAAAGCACAGTATAATCCTATGCTTCCTCTATTTCATATGTCCACATGATCATGCCATTGTACAATAACTACAATAACAAACCACAATAACTATTTAAGGGGGCCAGAGACAGAGGGCAATGGCCAAATATTAACTTAGCTTTCTTGGTGCCTTATATCTCAGTGACGGAACAACTATATTTATGTTGTGCTTTTTCTGATGACAGAAGGAATCATGGCCATTCTTCCAAGAAGTGTTAGACTATAGACTATAGTCCAAGATTTTTGACCTGGCTGACATCAATCAATGACAATTGGACACTAAATCATCCACTCGCTCTGGCATTCATTAAGAGTGCTCTACCCAAATCGCTTTCATGAAATATACTATGCTAACATGTCATGCTGTAATTGAAGGGTCCAAGCTACTTTTTCTTTGACATAATTTCAATACAGTTTAAGATGTCCTACCACTTAAAATGTGAGGAATCACTGCTTCTTTTCTCATTTCTGCCATGTTCTTTTTCCCATGGTTACCTGAGGGAAGTTTTTCTTCAAAGTTATACACTGGGCAAGCTGGCAATAGAATCTGCCTCGCCAGGATAATTAAACTGGTTCCAGGGCCAATTTTGTCACAGCGATTCACACTAAGGAAGGCTTTCAAAGTAAGACAGAAGATCAGGAACTAACACACTCCTTTAAGCACTCAACTGACCCATCAAGGTATTTCTTGGTCTAGAGAAAGGAGGAATCCTGTGTGTATCTTTGAAGCTTTTATCCCATTTTGAAACAACATTTCTGGTTTCACTTCTCATCCAAGAAGCTTCTTCAGCTCTTCATCTCCCCCGGCAAAGAAAAACCAGAAAGTCCAGTTGCCTTTTCAAAAGTTCCTCTGGGACAACCAAGACCTGGATGACTGAAAGTCTCCATAGCCATTTCAAAAAAAATATTATTATTTTTTTAAGAGTGAGTCATGGGCAGAGAAAAGGCATCCTCCTTGGAGCACAGGAAAACACTCACTTTTTATCATTCTTCCTAAATTTTGTCTCACCTGCAAGCTTGCTTCTTAAAAGTTTTTTTTCTTTTTCAATGTAGAAAAGCATTTAAATCATTGTGTTATGGTCACAAATCCAGCACTACCAAAAACATACATGTTCATTCCTTAAAAGTTAAGAAATAAAATAAAAACAACAAAATTTAAATTTGAAAGAAAGGAATAAGAATTCCGGCAATCCGGTGAGTGCATTCAGTACTGAGTATTGTTAATAAAAGTGTGGCACAAGAAACTTAACTTCATATGCATTGTGGACATAATGGGGGGGCGAACCTTACAAATTGTCATTGTGCCCCAAAGAATCATTTGGTAGAAAGGCATTAAGAATAGATCTATTGGCATTGTAATCAGAAGAATATTAGAATTATGTAGCCAAAAAAAAAAAAATCTACATTGGCAAGAGAAGATGCAGTCTGATATTTGATCTAAACTTGCAAATGAGAATTCTTAACTTCTGGGATTCAGCAACTAAAGATTAAAAAAGAACAGTTGGAGCTCATTAAGGGTGAAGCCCTGTCACTCTATTAATCTATAGCCAGAATCTACTGAAGCCTACGTTAAAGTCAGAAGCTAGAAAACCCACAATATAAGTAATGAGCACTGTACATTGGTAAGATTTTAGCTTCTTTTCTGGTTGTTTAGTGTCTTTGGGATTTAGCAAAGGTGAATCCTATTTAATGCCAATGTACTCATTATTTGAAGCCATCAGGTTGAACAAAAAGAATCAAGCCAACATATTGTTGCTTCCTTACAAATTTAAGATCACCAAATGTAATGACCCAGGTCCAAGTTTCAACAGAAGCCAGGCCTGCCCCACATTTGAGAGAAATTTTTCAGCCATAAATGGTGAGAACAAATTTTTAGACAGCATCTACCATCTCACATAAAGACATTAGATAAACAGCAAAAGAAGTAAATCTTCGGCGTTAAATATTGTACCTGCAGCACTGAAGGAATATGGAACTCACCAACTATGCAATGAAATCTCAAGGTGACAGAAGCAGTGTTTTCAGCATTATTCACTGCATGTGATAATTGCACATTCCATGTGTTTGAGGCATGGGAAAGTATTATCAGACATAAATACTACTTACCCTACTGTTTGTCTGTTAATGAGTCATCCACATCTAACTGGCAACCTTACTTTAAATATGGTTCATGTTCAACTGATTTTCTGTGCAAAAGGAATCTAAAATTTCTAAGAGTTTTCTCAATCCAAACTATTTTGGTAAAATCAAACTATCATCATTAGCACTTACCAAAATAGAGAGCTGTTTGCTGCCAGGTTACATAGGTGATAATGCTATGCAAGGGTGCAAAGTATGTATTTACAAAACTGATGTGCTATAAACAATTACAGGGACAACAAGCAACTTTGCTTTATATCATATTTAATGGTATCCTATTATCGTTCTCTTTTCTTTGACTGCTGATTCTAAAATGGTATCTGCATATAAATTATATGCTATTTTTTTAAAAAAAGATGAACCCTTGATATTGTGAATTGCAGCATACAGCAAAAGTGTTAAAGTTAAAGTTATTTTACTGTCTCATTTGAGAAAACACATCAATTTTCCCCAGAGATGAGAAAACAAATTGAATAGAATTAATATTTTAAAGTGTATATCCAGCTTTCAGATTGATGGCCAGTTTTATTTATTGTCGTTTTTCCTTAGTTTGATTATAAGAGACAGAAGAGGTGACCCCTTGTGCATCCATTGGCAGAAGACTGAAGTTAAAATATGAGCTTATATAAAAACAGAACAACTGTAGAAAGATTACACACAGACTTGTTAGGACAAACATCTTGAAGAGACTGAAAGAAACATGGATTTGAAGAAAGTAGAAGATGATGGTGAATCTTGGAAATTTACCTTGAGCAAAGTTCATACCAGTTCACCAACTGACAAGCACATTTAAATTCCATATATTATGCAAGAACTGACCCAAGGCCTATGTCAGCCCCGGGTCCATCTTGATTCAGATTTAAGGCTGCCACAATGGGGGATGGGCACGCTGTGGGAACAGGAGAGTAGTGAAAAGGGAGGATAGCCACAGCAACATTCTTTAGCCAGAGCTCAAGTTAAAGTCGCTGGAGTTTGGAGTGGAGTGACTGAAATTTGGCGGCAATTGAGACAGGAGACTGATTGGCCAATGTGACCTGAGAGTCACTAAATGGGGCAGAGTGTGAGTTTTATTGTAGAGGGAGGGAAATGTGGGAATTCAGATTTGGGGTTTCTCAGCGGTACCAGTATGACTTCTCTAATAAATTCTTACTTGGATGGACTTTGTCTCTGAGTGCTGAATTTGGGGTAGAGAGTTTAAGTGACATCATACTTACTTGTACCCCCTGACTATTTTATGAATGTTCCAACAATGTACTTCAATTACAGGAAACTGTAGGTATAAAAGCTTGAAATATCATGCCTCATTACAAGAAACTGGAATAGCTGGTTCTATATAATTTTAATCTATACTGGTAATTTACAAAAATAAATATTTATTTAAAAAATTAAATAGATATTAGCTTCATTGTCAGAAATATCCTGTTAAACTGATGAGAACTATTAACATACGCACTTATCCATTTTGTTTTCCAGACATTTGTACAATATACAAAGAATGGTTCAGAGGTGGAAAAACCCAACTGTTTTATTTTCTCTATATATCTATATAACAAATGATATAATTCATTAAATCATTGAGCAGTTTTCGTTCTGGCATTTAAATGGAAAACAGAAAATAGTTACGTGCTGTATTAAATTAAATTCCCTAGAATAAGCAACCCTGGGGGGAAATATTAAATTAAGTTATACAATTTTTTGGTCCAATCAACACTAGTGTACAAATAATTGCGTACGCGTGGATTTTCATCATGGTTTGAAGGCAGTTCACCCACTTCTGTCTTCAAAATCATCCCAATTAACTAGGCTTTAGAAAAATAAAAGCAAAACAGTTTCCCACCTTTTAGAGGCTTATATACACGTTCTTGGGCAAGACAAATAGGGATAATTGATTGATGTAATAGTTCTAAAGATATCTCAAGGGCACAAAGTAATCAAAATAATAATGCTGAGAAACAAAATTTACCTCAAAATATTGTAATAGCAATATAGCCGGAAGCATAATAGCATTGTTTTTCCCTAGAGATGTATTATGCATATCATATACTGTATAATCTCAAAATTTATTATCATGACTGGTTGAAAACCTCTAAGGAAATTATGTATCATATTGTGATCCAAAGACAAAGAAAGAGAGGGACACATAAACTGCAAATGTTAGATAGTATAAGTGTCATTTTGATATTTTTCTTACTAAATATTTGGTTCGTACTGTTTTCTTTTGTTATTTTCTTTTCTTGAATTTAATACACAAATATTCATTACTCAAAATAGCAATTTAAAAAACAGAATTAAACTCATATTTAATATGTCTCTGGATATTATGGAATGGTCTCAAAAGTACAAGTGATTCATGTTTCATTCTTCCTGTCTAATGCCCAAATATATAGTTCATATTTTTCTCATATATATATATGTGTGTATATATGTATATGCATATAAATAAAAGACTAACGTGTTGATAAAAATATATCAGCATGTTAGCAATTAAAATATTCAAGAAACTATATAATTGTAATTATTTCTCAATTTTCTCCTGAAATGCTCCATTTGAAATAATTTCTGAACAGCTAAAAAAGAAGAACCTAAACTAATTTCTGGAGGAAGGCTGTTTCACTTCACTAAAGTAGGAAATCTATAGTTTAAGTATCATTAGAATTATAAGCAGTAGGTTGAAAAACATTTTTAAAGCACAATAATTAATGTTTTCTTTGGGATTTGGAAAACATCAAGCCACACATTGCCACAATTGCATTGGCAATTTAACTGCTCTAAGTGTAATTCATTCTGAAGGTATTAGAGAAGTTGTCTTTTAAGTATTTTATTCCTAGTCCCTTATGATTTATAAACTACAGTCAGAACCTTAAATTGGTTTTGAGTAACTCCTCAGCAAACAGTGTACCACTTAGTCACATTTAGATCTCTCATCTTCCGCTTAACTTTTGGTCAGGTAAATTCTGCACTAATGATAGATTCCATATTATCTTCAAGACAACCTTATGAACAGTGTACTATAGTAATTAATTAATTAATGGCAAAGATTAAAGAGACAAAGACATTCCATTGCCATAGCTAATATAACAATATACTACCGGTTCGGCCCAGTTCTGCCAATCTGGTAGCAGTGATGAGCAGCAGAGACCGAACCAGTTCTCTCCATCACTCTGCTGTTGGGCCCACCCATCCACCTGGGCTCCATACTCACTTTTATCTTCTGCTTTTGAAGTGCAGCTGCTTTGAATGGCACAGAAGAGTGCTGCGCGACAGTTGTTGAGGCAACCGGGAGAGTGCAGACTTGCAGGAGGTGAGCTGGAATGCTTCTGTACCTGCGCAAGTGCCTCTGCACCTGCACAAAGTTCATGTTTGGTGCGCGCATGCATGCAAAGTGTGTGCATGCGCGCAAAGCTTGCTCACCAAACCACACCCACCAAACTGGCAGTAAAAGTTTTTGAATCCCACCACTGAATGTCCCTATAACTTTTCTCTAGTTATGGAGAGCCTCAAGATAGCATTTGTTCCTTTGGAAAGAGTTTTCTTTTTCAAGATCAGGGCTTTCGAATTCTCAGGGCCTATAACCATCTATTCACAAAAAGCCTTATCTGGATTCAACCTCAGGATTTTTGTTTCTTTTCTTTTTTGGTTATAATCAAGGCCATCGCCAAACTAGCCTGATTCAGATGGAAAGAAATATATAGATCACAGTCTTACTTTGTTACAAGATGAAAAATAATAGAACTATAAGAATCATGGAGTCTAGCATTACTATGCCTCCTAAGAAGACAGAACATTATTGTTTTTCCCTGCAAGTAAAAGGTAACAAAATCGAATGATAGTCAAATTATTTCGACTCCTTAAGAAGAAAAGTTATCCCTTTATAAATCCCAGATCTGCTGTACCTGCTCCATATTCCTGGATTTTATCAGCAGCTCAGTTCTGAAAAAGAATGGATGGTTCAGATGTTCTAGCTCACATTATAACAGTAAGATGGATATTCATTTACAATGGATTCAGTCAGACCCAAACAATATATACTAATATATCCCGGCAATTGTTCTTGACTTCCAAAGCTTGGAATTTCAACAGACTCATCATTTCAAGGAAAAAAACCCACCAATTATTTGAAGTTAATGTTGTTAAGGAAAATCTATGATGCTTCACTTGAAAGAATAATTAATTTTTCATATGTATTATCGATATTTTAGAAAGATTAACAGAGTTCCTTGAGAGCTGGTGAACAGACCACCCTTGCATTTCGTGCATTTATCTGGCCTTGGTTATTTAAGGGCATGATCTCTGTATTCATTCTTCAGAGGAACTCCTGACATAAATTTCATCAATATCTATGATTTAAATAGGAAGTCAGTCCCAAAGTGAATTGCATAATCTACAGACTCTAATGCAAACAACAATAAACTTTTAAAACATTGTAACCATTTATGTAATTATTAATGAACAATTGAAACATTCTGAAACATATCACAATTCACTATGGGACTCTTGGTGTCTACAGTGACTGAGTTGGTAAGAATTACATGGAAATCTCACTCTCAGCTACTGCATAAAGCTTGCTAAATAAAGCTTCTCTCTGTGAATGCTAGTTTAAAACATAGGAGACAGGCAAGATAGCAGATAGATAGATAGATAGATAGATAGATAGATAGATAGATAGATAGATGACAGCCCCAGTTAAATTAATTATACTTACTAGATAGATAGATAGATAGATAGATAGATATAGAGATAGATAGATAGATAGATAGATAGATAGATAGATAGATAGATAGATAGATAGATAGATAGAGGTGGATGGGTGGATGGATGGATGGATGGATAGATAGATAGATAGATAGATAGATAGATAGATAGATAGATAGATAGATAGACAGACAGACAGACAGGCAGACAGACAGAGTAGTTTACTATTCCTGACCATGAGATTAACAACATCTGAAAAATCATAGGTTTCCTGTTTCTGTACTGTACTATGTTCTATTGCACAGACATGGCTCTATTGTGATCAGCACTAGGAAAAGTGACATAGTTTCCATGGGAGAAAAAAACATATAGCAGAGTATTGTGGTAGAGTCAAGTTAAACCTGTCAGCCCCAGTTAAACTAATTATACTTACTGGATGACCTTTAAGGAAAAAAAGGCTTCAACTTCAGGAAATAAAGCATACTTCCAGAAGTTTGCAAAACAGAATACTGTCTTTCAGAAGGCCTAATGAAACTGGATGGTTTGCATATCTAAGAAAAAAAATATCATCTTTGTTTAAGTGAAAGCAACTAGTTTATTAGATACTGAACTGTGGAAATAATTAGATGAACATTTAAAAATACAAAGGTGAACAAAAGTAATTATGAGTAATTACTTTTTTGTAAAGTTAGACAATTGAATTGCCCCATGAGTTCTAAAATCAAGAATTCATAAAGGGAAATGGAAGTCTTTCACTCTTCTTTTTAATTTGCAGCTGCAAAGAGATCAAACCAGTAATTATCTCAATTAAGCAACTTCTAGTTCAGAAAACTTTGAAATATGCCATTCAATTGTTTCAATATTTTTAATGTTCAGTTAATCCTACCCGATTGTTGTCAAAGACTACCTTCTTATTCTGGCACAATCAAACTTTAACTTGTGTGTGTGATTTGGGGAAACATTAATGCTTATATTCAACATTATGCCTCTCCAAATAAGCATATAATTTTTCCATTTATATCCTGAGCTAATTAAATTTCTTAAGTTATCTTTCCAATACCTGCACATGAGCACAGAAAGAATTTCTCCATAAATCCAGTCTTACCATTGCACTAGGCTAAGAAACATTTCATGTTGAACAGTGAAGAATGTACTGCTAGGTAAGCATCAAATGCGGCTGTTATTTCAGACTTCATTTTTTCTTGTGAATCAGCAAAAGGCAGAGCTTTGGCTGAAGAATACTGCCATATTTCTGTTTTTTAGGAATAAGTTATACAAGTGTCCTTTACTGAAATCCAATGCTAAAGGGTTACTCCTAAAGAAGAAAGCAAAAAAAAAAAAAAACCTGCTGGTCTCCCATGATGCAATATAATGTACAATCCTTGCAGCCAAATCTGCTTCCAACTTTAACTCAAATAAGATTTGTGGGAGGGGAAAATCACTACATAATGAATGGTATTAGGCTAGAGAAATCCAAGTTGTAAAGTGTACGTACGTTTGGTCAGGAGAAAAAAAAATCTTTCTGTCTTTCATAATTCTTGAATTAGTGGTCAACCAATGATATATAAAAACTTTTTTATTAGTTTATAATATAAAATAGCAAAAAATTTCAAAAGAAAATAATGGAAACGTAAGGAAGGAAGAATGGAACGGGAAAGTGTAGGGAAAAGAAAGAAAAGGCATTGACTTCTGACTCCCTTTGCTGCAGTAGAGTAAGATAATAGCATCAAATTTCAACTTTTTACTTTTACAGACTAGTATAAACTAGCTATTTCTATGACAACAAACCTATCTAATTGATAAAATCCAAAATCAAAGTTACATTGTGCTCAAGCACAAAGTCCACACCAATTAAATATAAAAGTTTTAAATATAAATAAAATACCGTATCTATTTATCAAAAAGCAAATGCTAGCTATCACTCTCCTGTCTGGCTGTTTTATATCATTACAGGTTTCTTTCTTTCTTTTTGGATATTTTTATTTTCCAAAAGAATGGGAGCTGTTGCTTTCTATTTCAAACATTGCTAATGTGACTGTTTTAGTTAAATCATCTGTTTAAGATCATCAGATGTATTTTTGCAATTCTATCCTTGGGCATGAATCTCTTGAAGTTTTGATTTTTAAATTATTCTCTGAATGAGGTACTCTTATTAAAATGCAAGTCAATTTCATATTAAAACAAATTTAAATGGGACTCAAAGTTTAGAAAACAGGTTAGCGTGACATAAAGTTCACTTTATCTAATCCCCAGCACATTTATACATTGAGCTTGTAAAAATAGCCATTTTTCAAATCTTTCCAAAACACTTAAGAGGGTCTTGCAATACCTTCCGTATAAATCCCCTTTTACAGTATACTTAATCTAATCTATTTATTTACTTTGTAATTCATTTTTCATCTTTGACAGACAGCTTAAGATAACACTTTATTTCCATAATCATAAAACATATTTGTGTCAAACATTTTTATTGATGTACTCATTCTTGAAATAGATTAATGTAAGTAAAAGCAGCATACTCCCCAATTCCAAGATTTCTGTGCGTTATTCACTCTTCTTCTTTTAAGCAGCACTCTGTCATTTTCTGAAGGTCTGATATCTGAGAATCACATTATGAATTAATTACTTTGACACTGTATATTTTATGCCCTTTTCTACCCCTGTGTTTACTGATACGGTATCACCAGGTCTGAAGAGCTGGACAGCGCTTTTTGTTAAATTTGTTGTCACTCTTTTGCCTCTCCATATATAACTAAACACGATTTCATTGGAGATTATTTCCATTTGATTCACTAATATTCTGTCCCAAATCAGATAATGCTTCCTCTGCTTTACAAAGGAGAGAAATGTGTCCCTTCCTTTTTTTATTTTCTAAAAATGACTCTGGTGATTTGCTCTGCAACGTGTTAAAGTCCCATCTTTAGTATAAAAATGATCAGAGAACCATTGGTTGCTAAACTGACACCCACCGGTATGCGTTACAGTAATGATCTAACATAAAATCTTCAGAGAGTTTGTCACAGAGACCCATGTACTGAGATCTCTGTCTTCGTATCATTGGTGAGCTTCCTGGACATGTTTCGGTGGCCAATATTTTATGCAAGGCAAGGTCTAAATCTTTGGCCTGATTAAACAGGCTCCTGTCCTTGGCCTGCCCTTCCAGAAAAAAACACATTCTGATAATCAAATTAAGGGTCTAATGATCAGATATATGTTGAGATCTGCCAGTTTCATTTAACACTTTATGGAAATCATATTATCATACATCTAAATGCAGAGAGATTAAGGAGATTTCCAAAATTTCTCAAATGGGAATGATTTGCTCGTTTTTTTTCTCTAATTACATCATTTCCTTGATCCATAGGATGCACCCATTGAAATAGATGACATTCTCATTCATAAAGCTCCTTGATTGCTAGGTAATCCAAGATGCACAAAATTAGTACTGTTTCTTGTTCACTCAGTGCAGATCACTTACATCCCCATGGTGCCTTCCTAATTCTTCATCCTCCTGAAAAATTTCCAATTATTTGATTCTGAACTCATTTATTTCCAGTTCATGTACCTCTGGCAGCAACATAACTCATGTTTCATAATTATGGAATTATGGATCTGTACTTGGGGTGGAGTAGGGGGGGAAATTTCAAATGTTTATAAATTGCTGGATATGGGTGAGTATTAAACTTTCGAAGACTGAACCAGCTACTTTCGTTATTTGAATAATCTATATTTTTAATATAGTATGAAATTTTTCACACTAGAGGTTGTAAGGAGAGGGCCATGTTAGCCTATGATAGGAAAAAACCAGGGGACGTGGTAGCCTCTTTTGTAACCAACAAACTTTATTACCATTTTAATTTAAAAAAAGTTAGAAACGTGTTCTTACACTTCTGATTTCAAATTAAGGACCGGAAATAATGAGGCCACCACAATTGGGCAAAGAAACATTTTGGTTACTTTGGGGTTCTGAAGCACATTAAGCATGTCCATGATATGAAATGAGGTACATTTCCTTGCTTCTTCTACCTAAAAAAAAAAATCTGAACTTGGGTTCAAACTATTTCTTTGAAAATAAATACTCTTTGGAGCATGAAAGGGGTACAAAACTATGAAGTTTCTTTCATAGAAATTCAAAGTGCTGCCTTCTCACCTCCCATCCTGCCCTGAGCGCTAGGAGGCATTTCAGACTAATGGCTTCCTGCCTCCTTGAGCATTTATCTCAAGTGATTTAATAAAAGAAAATGAAAAAAATACCAAGAAAGCTGGCATGTTGCGCACACTGTGACATAACAAACAAGTTAGAAGCATATAAATATTGGATCTGTATTGTACTTGTTGATATATAAAATGCAGAAGTAGCACAGGAACAACTAAGCGTAGCTAACTAGAGGTCAATGAAACCACATAATGGGGAAAACCGTGCCTTCCTAATCCTTCATTCCCTAGAAAAACTGTTCATAGAAAGCAATGCTTTATTGCAAAGGAGGAGGAGGAATTAAAAGATATTCCGTTTTACAAAACATTTTCCTATTGAATAATACTGTATATTACTCTATTTTAATTTCTTAAAGGGTCGCTTCATGGTATCAGTATTTATCACAATCTAGAGTGAGGACATACATCAAAGCTGTGCAAATTTTCAAATGGGTGTCTGTTTCATTTCAAGGAGGCTCCAAGCAAAGCACAATCCTTCTCAAAGCGGAATTGCCGGGAAGTAAAGAGATCAGGATGCCACATCCTGCTTTGCTTCACAGTCATCCCTCAGCACTTGTGTTGCCTCTTTGCTTCACTGAAGCAAATCACTTCACCGCTGCAGCACAAACTCATTCTCCAGGCAAGTCTAAGACCATTTTCACAGGCATAAGATATATATTTCAAAACCATATTTATTTGCCTATTCAATGAGCGCAATTAAAAACAAATCCATTTAAGGAGGTCAGGATCAGCAGCTGTCCCATTGATGTGTTCCACATTTAGATCCACATCACTATTTTGGAGCATGAATATTAATGATCTACTGTATATAAAAAACGTGGTTTCAGTTTGTTCAAAGTATTTCTTTAGGCTAAGTTTTGGGTGCTTTATATGCTAATGAGCACTTAGGAAGAAGCAGCACTTTCTCTTTGAAGCCAAGAGAGAAGCTAATTCGTCCTGCAGTTCAGGTCTCTGTCTGTCCCAGCTAACATGATTAGCCTACTGTGTTTTCTAATTTATTTATGTATTTATGTATTTATTTATGTATTTATTTATGTATTTATGTATTTATTTATGTATTTATGTATTTATTTATTTATTTATTTATTTATTTATGTATTTATGTATGTATTTATTTATATATTTGTTTGTTTGTTTATTTGATTTGTCAATTACAAAATAATAGGTATAAGTATAAACATGAGTAAGAATACAGAAAATAGGTACGATTAAATGGGATTAAACTAATGCAAGTGTCACCAATCCTTTGGACCTCAAGTCATAATTTTAAATCCCATGGATCAGAGCCCTGGGAAAATCTCAAAAAAAGTCTTCCCCACCCCATTTTCCTACCGATCGATCATTCTTTATTTGGGATCGCAGGATACCGTCTCCAGCTCCATTCTCGGGGGGAGCGGGGCAGACTTTTGGCTTCCTGCAAGGAAAACAGCAGAAGCAGGAGAAGTATTTCTTTTTCTCTCCCAAATTCCGCTAGAAATGAGTCTTTGTGAGACTTGTCATGCACAACTTCTTGAGGCAGGATGCCTTGCAGGGTGCCAAAGACTCATTTCTGGTGGAGTTTGGGGGAAGAGAAATCGAAAGCCAGAGAAGAAAGAAGTGGAAAGAAGCAGCCCGGGGGGGCAGGCAAGGCACAGGGACAAGTGGGGCAAATTCTGCCCTTTCCCCACTCCCCTCACTATCTCGTGTTGTTTGCAATGCAAGCGACGCAAACCTTGTGTTCCGGCAAAGTCTGAATTAATTGCTTTGGGGGTGCTTTGGGGATGACATTTCTCTGCGGACCACCAAAATTTTCTCACTGACCACCAGTGGTCCCCAGCCCATTGGTTGGTGACCACTGTTCAAATGTGTGGTAGAAATACATGGAGGATCTAATCAGATGTTTCATTAAAGAGGGACTCCTCAAATCGCTACTCCATGGCATATACCTCCTGATCATTTAAAAGCGGGGGTCAGATGATTGACAGGTGAGGGAGAAAGGAGCATCCCAGGTGAACTCATTTTCTAAGCTAGCCTAACCATTTTTACAACTTGACTGGAAACTTACTGCAGTATCTGAACGAGAAAAGTTGCTGAATGAAAAATTGTTCAACCCTGCCTTCTTGACCAATTTTCTCTAGTAACCATTCTTCTAAGCTCCTTTGTAGATAATATGAGGAGAAACATGGTTTCTCTTTCATCAACTCTCATTCATTTGCTTCCAAAAAGAGTTGGTGAATTCAACTAACATTTATTGGAAGAGTGGATAGAATTTTGAAAAATAGGCAGCCACAGAATTACTCAGCAATTTTCACATAATTTCTACTACTTCTTTTCACAAAAAAAGAAGGCTAAAACAAAACAATGATGCAAAATACAGCAACCAATAAACAAGAACAGAAGAGAAGCAGGCCAACCATAGATTTACCTAGATAAAATTCAGCACATTGCCACTGGTAGTTAAACTATAAAATCAGATTATCCATACATATTCCAAACTATAGACAATGATGAAGTTGCAGCTACCTTATTTCTTATCTTATCACCATATATATAGATTTTTAATTGTTTGGCAATTAATACATGTTTTTAGCAAATATATTTATTAAACCTATTATTCTGCCAAACACTTTACAGTCTTTATAGACATAGTGACTGGTACAGATAGATAGAACTGCTTCCAGAACAGTAAAAGTTCTATCCTGTCTTTTTTTAATAACTGCTTAATGTATGTTTGCAGCAAATCATAATATGTGGAAACTATCTTTTCTTAATTGTCATTGCAGTTAATGTAAATCTCTCAAAGATGTGGGTAGGGTATGTAAACCGTCTTTCATTCTTTAACAGGGAAAATTTTCTGCTGCAAGGCTTTTAAATGCAAATTCCACTATATAAAATTGGTTCATTGATTATGTGCCATCAAGTAATTTTTTTACTTTTAGCGACTACATCAATTTTCTCCACAATGATCTCTCCCTAACCTGGTCTTACAACCATTTGTTTAGAACCATTCAAAGTTACAACCACACTGAAAACAGTGACTTATGTCCAGTCTTGAACTTATCATCATTGCAGCATTCCAAGGTCATAGGATCAAAATTTGCAACCTTCCCAGTCAGCTTCCGACAAATAGAGTCAAGGAGGGAACTGTATTTGCTTAACAGCTGCATGGATCACTTAACAACTGCAGTGATTTGCTTAACAACCAGGGTGAGAAAGTCATAAAATTGGGCCTGACTCAGTTAAAAACTGCCTTGCTTAACATAGAAAATTCTGGTCCCAATTGTAATTGTAAAGCAAAGACTACAACTGAATCCATCTATCTTGCTGCTGGTGGTCATCCTCTTCTATAAAACGCTATATATAAAATAGTGCTAATCTTTTTTAAAAGTGTGCAAAATGTTTTTTTAAGATACATTGTGAAAATTTGTACAAACAACGTATCTCAAAAGAAAAATATCATGTCAGGATTGAAAGACGCTTAAGCTTCCTGTGACTATTATTGCTTTTCAACTTGCCAAAGAACTGGGGGGAGGAAAGGGTGAGATGAAATGCGGAGGCGACAATCTTCAACCGTGAGAGCCAAGGACACTTCTGCAAGTATCTGCCAAGAGGTGGACTGTTATCAGAACAACAGGCTGATTCCTATTTGGATAATGTGATCTGTTAAATGTATTTAAAAGCTTTCTGATGGAGAAAATTAGTTTAAACGCATTTTTTGCTGGATTAAGACGTTCTTTTTTAAAAAGATTTATTGCAGTTTATTCTACAGGGCCAGGTTGAATCTATCTATGCTTTCTCCAGAAAGGGATGATTCTAGTTACTTTCTCAAAAATTTCACTGCTGAAATTTTGAAATAGAGGAATTATTGTTTTCTAAAATACTTTTATCAAGTAGACCCTTTAAAGTACTTCAAGAAAAGGTTTCTCACATTGAATAGAGAATGTAAATGAAGATTTGAATCCCTCCTTTGAATCAAATCCATGCATATTTTCAAGCAAGTAGAGATAATCCAACGGCACATTTTCCCTATGGATGCATTTGTAATCAAAATGGACTGAGAATTCTCAGTGTTGTAGACCAATAACTCTTCTAAAAGACACCAGAAAACGTAAAAGGACAAGAAGTAGGTATGGATTTGTGGGATGCATTGATTTGTCAAAGAATTATCCATCCCAGGGACAAGGGGCAGTCATATACTTAAAATCAACAGGAGATATATATTTGAGATCATTGAATGAAGAGAATCTGGGGGAGCATGAGAGAATTTGGTTGCAATAAAAGTATATTAAAATACTCATGAAAACAATTGTGCAAAGGGAACTTCACGAAGACAGTGGTGTCACTCAAGCAGGAAAGCCCAAAGGGAACATCAGGCCAGCCATAAAACAAACTTACATAGGAAAAGGAATCAAATAAAAGGTATTAAAGAAGCCCTTTAGACAAAAGCCCAAATAGAAAAGAAAACTAGAGAAATAAGAAAAGAAAACCCTTACAAACACAAGACATGCCAAATCAGCAAAATAAACAGAAAAAAAGACACAAAAATATATGTATATTACAAAGGAGACAGACAGGAGATTGCCACAAAACAAATATAAGAAACCATTAAGCTAAAAAAGATTAGGACGAAGCCGATAATACAATCAAACCACCCCGCAAAGTTTGCCTTCCGCACCCCATGGAGTTTACCCTCTGGCGGGAATAAAGACAGAATTTGAAACATTAAGAAATACAAATACAAGCACTCACACACAAAAGGAGAAAAGGGCATAAAAATCAGGGACTTACCATACGAAGGTAGCTAGCCCAGGAACGCAGACTTCTTGCTATCTCTCGCCTTCCTGAAAAATAAAAAAGATCCAGCTTTCAAGCAGTTGTCCGTATCCTTGCGCTGGAGCTCTCCCAGTGGGAAAATCGAATCCTTGGAAGAAAAGCATTTTGACACCTTTCAACACAACATTTCTGCATCGTTTGGTTTATAGATGTGTGGTATGACCTGGAGGAGATTATTAAGTTTAAATCATAATAGCAGAAGTTAGAATCTTTAGAGCAAATCTATGCCAGGGACATAATACCTAGAAATGATACAGCAAGGATTATTTCTAAACAAAAATTCAGATTTGGTTCATAAAATAATAGTTATATTACCTTTTAAAACTTGCACTTTCAACTCCTAAAAGGAATCCATTTCCTCATACTTGCTTTAAACAGGAAAATGTCTCTGCCCCCATTTATAGATAGATAGATAGATAGATAGATAGATAGATAGATAGATAGATAGATAGATACAGTTAAGATACATAAATGTTTAGGTAACGGACCTACAGCATCTGGGATACCTAATCATTTAGGCCTGTGTCTTCCTCTTAGAAAGACAGACTAATATGACAAAATTGCTTTTAAAGTGGGAATATATCTGATGGCATGCCTGTAGTGAGCTGTCAGTTAGAATCAGTGATTGTCAGCTGAAAAGAGAATTGAAAGCAATGTTTTTGAGTCAGAATACATTTCCATTACAAACAATTCTATACAATCAGGCTCAAAATAATACTTGCCTTGGGACAAGGGGCCAAGAATTAGACCACTGAATAAGACTGCTTCTTTATCTAAGCAAAGCCATCTGCTTATCGTACAATTTACTGTTCTGACTGGCTTTCTGAAATCTCAGGTAAAGCCCTGTCATAATTCTGACCAATGGTTTATCTTCTAAGTTTACCTTGTGGTACTTTATCAATGCTATGCATCAAATTAGAATATTCTTTTATATGCCATGGATGGACACTGTTAGTAAGTGAACTCATTTGTTAACAATGCATTGCACGTGCAGACATAGCCACATCAAAGGCAGTTTCTGCTGGTCACCTCCAGCTAACAGTTTGTTCATATTTCTAAGAATTAGATCAAACAGATCAAGCTATGCTTGAAATAGTAA
The DNA here is from genome assembly GCF_049901715.1 of Pseudonaja textilis. NCBI lineage: Eukaryota > Metazoa > Chordata > Lepidosauria > Squamata > Elapidae > Pseudonaja > Pseudonaja textilis. The sequence goes on along the minus strand of NC_141994.1, from coordinate 5,948,269 downwards.
CTTGGGGTTTTCTAAAATCTAGTGAAGTAGATAATTACTACTTTTGTTGCAGAAAAAGTCACTCCTGCAGCTTTGCCAAAACAGATGTTGCATGCTTCTACTGAGAAACTGAGATTGTCTAACATTGTATTTACCAAATCTTCTTCGGCATAATACCCTCCTAAGAAGGGTGCTGTTGGTAAATATCCACAGCTGCAAAAAAAAGTGCTTCTTATCACCACACTGATTTGAGCATTCAAGGACAGCACAAAATCAAAGACTATGTTACATTAAGGCAAAAGAAATTCCACCCAGTACAAATGTAGATTTGTGGTCCAATTAAGACATCCACAAACCAGTGTCTTGTCTGGATTCAGCTTTGATCTGTTATACTTCATTGAGTCCATAATCTGGCCTAACCAGGATTGCATCAGTCTGCCACACTTAAGGTTACTACCAATCTCTCAAGAGGCCTTGCACAGCCAACATGAACTACCAGAACAGGACTGGACCAGATGGAAAATAAATACCAGTTTCCTGGTTCTCTGCTTCCTGAAATAATTAGCACTGGTCTGACTATGATACTTCCATTAGCCAGGATCTTAATAATTCTTCTTTTCCTTCTCTAAATAATATTGTTACTAGTGGGGAAATGACCGATGACTACATATTCATTAAGGCAACGTTCCACAGCTTCATATTCTTTTAAGATATTAGACCTCAATTTCCTTAAATTCCATCCTGAATGGTCAAAGTTAGGGGATCATGAGATTTAAATGCATCATTGTGAGCAAAGGTGATGCAAGTGTTCAAAGATTAATACGAGGTAAAATGGTTTTAGATTCATGAAAGCTTTTGTCTACCCAAATATATTCATCTTAAAGTTATCACAAGACTCACCTGTGCACGTTAAACAACTTTTATTCTACACAGCACTATCTACATGGTTATTTGTTTCAACTCCTTGTTTGTTAAGCCAACTCCAGCACTTCGATGCTTATATTGCATAAAAACAGTACATCCATCAGTGCTTTGTGCCAATCAATTCTATACAACTCACATATTGAAAATACCCTATTTTTTCAAACAGTTGTCTGTGTTTCAGCTCAGTTATATTTATACTTTCTTTATTACGGTTAGTGAACCTTAGAGTCTAACAATGGATTTAAGCAGATAAAGTTCTCTAGAATGCTATTTTTCCCATTTTAGTAGCTGACAAAGTGTATGCTAATTCATGAGATGTGATTTTGATTCTGGAACAGAATTTGTAAGAAATTATTCTGAATGTACGATTCTCCTTCTTGTTTGACATTCATAGCATGCACTGCAATACTATTGCCTTCATCCTTGGGGAAATTTCATCATTCTCCCTTAGGAGAACAGATATGTAGTTTTTTTTTCTTTTCTTTTCTCTTTTTGTTTCAGACAACAAAAGTTGGGGGTGTTTGTCCTATACCAGAGACATTCAAATAACCTGTAACTAACGAAAATAAATTGCAAGAAGAAGCACTGACCTCCTCCTCAAGGCTGCTGTTGCTGTGCTTTCTCTCCTCGGCCAGGTTGCTCATCGTGGCTGCCTGGAGGTTTCCACACCAGTCCTGACCCACTGCTGGCCTCTTGTCCATCCCTGGCCTTAGGAGCTGGGTGCAGAGCTGAAGGACACGCAGCAGCAGAAAGCAAAGTGTGTGGGTCAGAGGGAGGCCCACTCCATCTCCATGCGAGGAGACCAGGCTTTGTAAGCAAAGCATGTTCAGTGATGGGAGACCACCAGTAGAGGCCTTGAAGAAGGGGCAAGGAGATGGTGGCAGGGCTTGTAGTGGCGAAATGCTTCAGGCAAGACTTCCCTCAGACCTTCCCTTCTTCTCATTACAATCTCCCTGCCTCCCTCCCCCTCTCCTTTCTTCCTTCCTCTCTTCTCTTTCTTTCCCTGCCTCCCTCCTTCTCAACCCCATCTCTCTCCTTCCTTCCTTCCTTCCTTCCTTCCTTCCTTCCTTCCTTCCTTCTCCTTCCCTCCTTTCTCTCTCTCTCCATACCCAAGAAGCGACGAGGGGAAAGGGAGAGTGTGGCAACACTGCCGGGGCCATATCTTTCCCAAACGGGAGTGGGCAGGGTTAGAGGCAGGGTGGGGGCAGCGGCCATCCTATTGAAAGGGAAACACTTGTGGGCTGCGGGCCAGCAAGTGGCCCAGCGAAGTGGTGGAGACACCAGTGACAGGCACAATGCTGCTGCTTTATGTGCTCATTCACTACAACTTCATGGTGATGGTACTCATTACATGCCAGCTGCGCGCCATGATCCGTATGCTCGCAGCCTTCTGTGCATGTACCTGGCTAGGCCAGGGTGGGCCGGGGCCAAGGCAGCAGGACCGTCCCCTCGCCATGTCCAGGGTGGCCCCACAGGTCAGAACCAACCACATCGCAGGCTAGATCTGGCCCATGGGCCTTGAATTTGAGCTGTCTGATCTGGACAACAAATCAGCCTGTGAAGTGAATCAAATGATAAAGCTGAGAAGAAAATGTGATAATGATGTTATCCATTCAGTCACGTTTGACTCTTGGTGATTCTATGGGCCAGGTTTCTTCATATCTTGTCACAGCATGAGGGTGACAGTGAGTTCTTTAGACAGAAGAAAATGTACTATCTAAAGAACTGGCACAGAAATGCTGTGCTACAGTGAATGTTGTTAGTTCCTGGGCTGAATCTGAGTAGCATGTCACTGTATCTTCATAAAATATATCATTCTCTTTATTTATGAACATCATTAAATGTGCAGAAGCTGCTACAAGATGAGGGTGACAGCCTCAGACATCGACAGCTTTGACAGTCATTTAGAGAACTATATATGGGATGATGCTCTTAATGGAAAACTCCATATTTGGTGGCACGGAATAACTAAATTATTATTTATTGACAGAAATAATGAGGAAGGGCTGTTACCTCTTTATGTGCTTATTAGAAGCATTGTTCTAGGCCAGCATTTTTAAGTCTTTGAAAAACTTTTTGCAGTGAATAGATACCATTACAAGAGAAAATAACCTGAATCAGAATTAATGGGTTCCAATAGCGGTAGTCTTTGCCTTTTCGGTATCAACTATTAGAAGATATATTTCCATTGACCATCAAAGTACACTAAATTCTTATTTCAGTTTTAATTGGGAGAGAAGTTTCAGAGAACCAAAGCCCAAATCCCAACTCTCAATGAAAACCTAAACCCAAGAATAAAATAACTGCTATAACATAAATTAAAAACTACTGCTAATCACAGAATTACAACCTAATGCCAATTTGGACAACAATTGAAAATCAAACATCTCGATATCCCAAAGCACCAACCTTAACACTAGGTAAAAGTATTGCATAATCTCCATCCCATCTCAACACAGATATAAATCTAAGAACCATGATTTATCTATCACAAAGAATAAAAATACACCCAAATTCTTATTCAAACATTAATTTTATCCAGCAATTTAGAGAACCTAAATTCTAACATTAGATTACCAAAATACCTATGAAAGTAATAGACACTACATCCAAATATATATTCTTTTTTATAATATATCTGTAGGGTCTATTATTTGCCATAAAAAATGCATCAAGATTATGATCCTGACATTAATCTGAACCAGAAAATTCAATGAATTTGAGCACTAAGCCTTATTTATCAGGACTGGTCTGCAAATATATACCATATCATAACACTGAAGAAACTCCATAAATTTTACTGAAAGCAAAATCAAACCATAGTCTGACCTCCAATGGAAATATATACTGTAGGCGTAAGCCCAGATATTTTTCATCTCTCCTTTCTAGCTTCCAGCCCTGGCAATCTTTAAATCCATTTAGGATTTAATGTCAGATTTGGTTGGCTAGATGCAGAAATAGCAAACTTCAACAGGTAACTTTTCATAATTCCAGATTTCAAAGTTTCTTTAAAAGATAATTCATCCAGTGAATCAAACTAATTCCTGTTGCTTTGAATAAGTTCTTTTTTAATCATGAAGAATCAATTTACAAATGTCACAGTGCATTATTGCCCAATAATTGTTTTATGAATTTCAACATTTTGTTATATAGTACACTACTTTTCCTTCTCAATAATTATAGTGCACGCATGTCTATGCATATACACATGCATGCATGCAACCATTGTGTAAGTAATGTAACATAGATTAGAGTCAATAAAAGTTTGCGCCATAATATATTTGATAGTTTTAAGGAGACTACAAGATTTAGTTATTCTATTATATTGCACATATTCTTCTAATATTCTCTTATATTCTCTTACATATTTGGCTGCATATACTTACCAGAAATCCACAACCTTTTCAAAATACTAACATTATCATCAATATTTTTCCTTACAACACGAGTGAGCAGTTTTTAATTGCTTCAGAGGTTGAGTAAATATTTGAGGAAGGGCATGGGGATGTGATTGGTGCCATAGTAATAGAAAATAGATGGGACTATGTTATGTAGGTGGGTTAGTTCAAGATGTTTGGCTTCTTTTGCTGGCCTCTCATTTGTTAGGTCCTGGCCTCTCTGGTGTTTATTTGTCTTATATTAGGCCTATTTAATGGGTTTTACTAAGTATTGCTCAATATGCTGTGATGATGTTACCTAGTTGGGTAATGAAACATCCATAAGCAAATAACTAAACCCAGAGACACCACAGAGTAAAAAAAATATTCATCTGATTCAGAGGTCAAAGTGGCAGAATGTTACCAGTGGTCATTATGGTCATTGTGGTCTTACAGAGAACAGGAAATTCACCCAGAAACAGTCCTAAAAAGATCTGTGGTCTGTCTCATTATACTGTTTGAGTACACATCCTTGTCAAAGAATACATTCATCTTATTCTCAGCTGGATCAGTTACTTGATCCTGAACTCACCTCATTTTTGTCTTCTGGTAGAATGCCTGGAGCTCCAGTAACCACACAATCAGTCTCTGAAAAGAAGCTGATATCAGAATCTCACGTGAAACAAGGTTAAGATGATAATTCTTTGTGACTTCTAGGCTGCATGCTGGAACTAGCTGCTGGGGTTATTTATCATTTTGATCATGCTATCCATGCTCAAAGTATTTTACAAAGCTGAAATGAGAAAAGTTGCCATGACAAGGGGATGACCAAAGGGAATCAAGAGACATGATAGGTTGCAACACGGAAGTGTGTTGATGTATTCTCACTTCTATTTTGGAGGCTATTCTGAAAACCAAAATAGGCGAGGAGCAAAGCCTTACAGAAAAACTGATATCGAGTTGATGGACAGAAGGAAAGAAATAATGGCATTTTTAGGAAGAATGTTGCACTTTAAACCAAGTAACAATAGCTAAAGATCGCTGATATAATCTGGCATATTAAGAAATGTGAGAGCACAGACTTCTCTATCTATGTTGTATATTCTAGACCAGGTCCTATATTATCCATATTCTGAAATTCTAAAACACATAAAGAATTCTGGTAAAGTCATCCCACTTAATATTGTAGAAGATTTTTTTTTAAAGGAATATGTATACATTGTTATATGACTAAGTAACAGAAAAGCCATTTGAACTGTCAGGAATATAATTAAGAAATGAAGGCTTCTAATGGTAATTAAATGTGCTATTGAAATCAGTACAGACAGTATTGATTATAGAAAGGTCTTTGATTGTGTTAGCTGTGTCCAGCTGCAAATTGTGCTTAGGAAAATGGGAATCCCAAGAGATCCCATTGTCTTAATGCAAAATGATACACTGTTCAAGAAACCAGACTGGTTCTAGATTGGTAACGGTGTGTGACAAGGTTGTATATTCCCCTCTTATTCTAAATGAATTAATGGCAACTATAACAACCAGCCTTAGAATTGACAATGAAATAATGAATAATGCCCTTCTTGTAGGATCACCTATCAACAGTAAAACTGAAATATGTCAAGAAATAAGCAAATATGCAAGACTAGCACTTATTGGGATAGTGAGAAGAATCTTGGAAAAAATATTCAAATGGCAAAATAAAATTCTTAAAAATCATTTCAACAAAAAGAAGTGATTCATTTATATTTCTTAGGTGGTGATTCAATCTACCTTTGTAGGAATTTTTTTCTTATTATCACTTGAAAACACAGACTTAATATGCAGATCTTGAATTGATATAGTCAAGAAAACTGATCCTTTCTTCTTTTTGCACAGGGGATCTTAGTACACCAATTGCACAAAGATTTTTAGAATAAACATGAGAAGACTTCTTTTAATGTTGTTGTATTTCTATATATTTATTTTATTTAAGTTAACCAGATTGCTGAAGTTTACAAATAAAATATTTTAACAAATGGTGCCAGTAATGTCAGATTTAAATCTGTCATAAATCTATGTTTTTATCAACATAAACATAATTTTTAAAATAGCGAGGACTTTGATGATGTATTTCTTTGTGTGTTACTATATATGATATTTTTACTGTTCATTTCTCAGTTAACTCTCTTTCTGTACATATGTTTTGCAAGTCTAACACAACAGCCTTGCAGGATGGAAATTCAGAAAGTCATTGTTTAGAATACATGAAAACTGGCAAGGATGCAATAAGGAGATACTAACTAATGCAAAAACTAAAAAATATGGAAATATAGCTGAAAATAGTAGTGCGTGGAATTGAAAGTTAGTTATCCTATATCATTATACATTCTTGTGTGTACATTGCATCGTCCACATTTCCCTTATTCCCTATTTCTGAACAAACGGATGAATTTGAAAGTTTTTGACTTCTGCTGAAAATATAACACAAAGTCCAGATGAACATGGCACATTTTTTGATGTCAGGGTTACATATAAACCATATGGAGTGTGAAATTTACTGCAAAACCCAACCATTTTTATATTCTTGTGTGTGAATAAGATAATACCATCTTATTTGTAGAGCCTGACAGCTTGATATTTTTGACATATACTTGCAGAACAGAAATATAAACATGCCCGTGACATTCCTGTAGAAACTAATAAACAACACTATTTATTTGGGGTTGGGAACCCTACTCTGGCTTTCATTTCTTTATTCCCAATCTGTCTTACACATTTATTTAAATGTCTAGATAAGAAAGCAACAGCAGCAGTAGTGGGATTCAAAAACCGGTTCAGTGGGCGTGGTTTGGTGGGCGTGCTTTTTGGGCATGCACACATTTTGCTTGCACGCGCACTCCAAGCACGCACTTTGTGCGGGCACAGAGGCATTCCAACTCACCTCCTGCAAACCTGCACTCACCCTGTCGCTTCAGCGGCTGCCATGCAGCACTCTTCTGTGCCGCGCAAAGCAGCTGTGCTTCGAAAGCAGAAGACAAAGGTGAGTATGGAGCCCAGGCAAGTGGATGGGCCCAACAGCAGAGCGTTGGAGAGAACTGGTTCGGTCTCCGCTGCTCATCGCTGCTACCGGCTCAGCAGAACTGGGCCAAACCAGTAGCATACCACCACTGAACAGCAGTGATTAAGAATCAGGAAGGCCATATTCAGTGGTGGGATTCTACCAGTTCACACCTATTCACTAGAACCGATTGTTAACATTCTAAGCAGTTCGGAGAACCGGTTGTTAGAAGAAATTACTGGCCTAATCCTGTAAGGAAGGCAGGAAGGAAACATTCTGGCGTTGCTTACAGAAACTGCCTCTCATGTTAACCCTTATTACATTCTTGGCAGGACTAGACTTCCTGTCTCAGGAACTTATTTGGAGTTTTTTTCCCCTCCTTTGCTGCTACTTTGCTTGTGTGGAGTGACCATTCAAAGTTACAATGGCACTGAAAAAAGTGACTTATGACCATTTTTCACACTTGCAACTGCTGCAGCATCCCCACAGTCATGAGAAGCCAGGCGAGGAGATGCGTGCCTCAATGGGAGTGATACTGAGTTGGCCACACCCAGCCAATAACATGACCACCAAGCCATGTCCACCCAATCATATGACCACCAAGTCACGCCCACCACCTAAGCCACGCCCACAGAACCAGTTGTTAGAATTTTTGAATCCCACCCCTGTCCATATTCAATTCAAAAGCTAAGAAAATACTATAGCCTTCTTCTGAAAAATGTCAGATTTTGGCACATAATCCATTTTAAAGTAAGAATAAGCAAATAATCATAAAGATTGCATGCTTGTTTAGTGGTGGCTCAGGGCCTACAGGCCCACAATCCCATGTTAAAAGAAACATTGTATAATTCTAAAAACATATTCCCTGTTTTTGACGCATTTGAAACAGCTAAGGTTAAAATATAAAAGTTTAAAAAATAACTTTGTGTGCTAATATTTTATTATTTTTCAGTATTAAAAGTTTGAAAACAAATCATCTTTGCAGATTTTGTAACCTTATGGTGCCAGCCCTATGTACATTCTCTAGTGTCTGAGAATGATACAGGAGAAGACCATATCTCATGTGTCAGTTAAGGAGCCTGTGACATTGCATAGGATTTCATTTCCATAGGATTTCAATGACCAGATTGGTTTGTTAGGAATGACCATGGAAGACAGAAGAAAGAGACACTGATTGCATGGCCAGCCTGTAAAAGATGTCTCACCCCATACAAGGAGAGAAGGTACAAGGAAAGTTTCAGAAGGGGACACCCCCCCCCCAAAAAAAAAAGTGGTATTCAGCAGGTTCTGACCAGTTCTGGAGAACCGGTAGCGGAAATTTTGTGTAGTTCAGAATACCACCTCTGACTGGCCCCGCCTCCATCTATTTGCTGCCTCCCAAGTCCCAGCTGATTGGCTGGGTTTTCTTTTGTTGCCCTATACAGGAGAATGGAGCTGGAAAGCAGGTTAGTGGGGTGGGGAGAATATGGAGATTTTGCAGTATCCTTCTCCTGCCATGCCCACCAAGTCACGCCCACCAAGCCATGCCACGCCCACCAAGCCATGCCACGCCCACCAAGCCATGCCCACAGAACCAGTAGTAAAAAAAATTTGAATCCTACCACTGGACCGTTCCCCTCCCCTAGTTTTCCAGAGAGTAAAAGGAAGGAAGGAGAAAAATAATCCCCATCTTGCAACATTCTGTTCATGTAACCTCACAATAAAAATAGAGCTACAACTCCTGGTTGTGCTTCTTGTTTGGACTACCTTGCAGGGCTAACCATGCACTGCACAATCTCAGTTGAGACATCAGCGTCTGACAAGATAAGAAGATTTCAATAATTTAAACCCAGCATCATCTCAGGTAACACCAAAAAAAAGAGACAATTAGGCAGACGGTAGAAGATATATTAATAGCTCCTCCTACAACTCTGCAGCAGTAGGTCCCTTATATCTGCTACTACCTTTAATTTTCTTTCCTGAAGGCAGCCTCAGAGTGATGAGATGCAGGGCAGAAGTTTCATTTAGTTAGTAAACATAACTAGTAAGTAAGGAAACTAGTTAGTAAGGAAACATAACAAAAGCAACATAACAAAAGCAACCAAAGATTTAAAATGGTCTGAAACTGAAAGGAAGGTTTTAAATTTTAAATATTTTAATGTTCTAAATGCTTGAACCATTCTTCTTCAAGTGTGTGTGTGTGTGTGTGTGTGTGTGTGTGTACATAAATAATTAATTCATGCATAATTCATAATTCAATATTTACAGACACCTCACATCCAGATGTAAACTGTTTCAACTCCTACCATCAAAACAACGCTATAGAGCATTGCACATCAGAACAACTAGACACAAGGACATTTTTTCCCGAACGCCATCGCTCTGCTAAACAAATAATTTCCTCAACACTGTCCAACTGTTTACAAAGTCTGCATTACTATTACTATTAATCTTCTCATCACTCCTTATCGCCCATCCCCTCCCACTTGTGACTGTATGACTGTAACTTTGTCGCTTGTATCCTTACGATTTATACAGATTGTTTCCTAGTATGATTTGATTGTTTATTGTACTCGATGACTATTATTAACTGTTGTACATTATGATTCTTGACTCTTGACGAACGTATCTTTTCTTTTATGTACACTGAGAGCATTTGCACCCGGACAAATTCCTTGTGTGTCCAATGACACTTGGCCAATAAAGAATTCTATTCTATTCTATTCTATTCTATTCTATTCTCCTCCTCTATTCTATTCTGTCTTCTTCTTCTTCTTCTTCTTCTTCTTCTTCTTCTTCTTCTTCTTCTTCTCTTGACTCTTGAGGAATGTATCTTTTATTTTATGTACACTGAGAGCATTTGCACCAAGACAAATTCCTTGTGTGTCCAATGACACTGGCCAATAAAGAATTCTATTCATTCTATTCATTCTATTCTATTCTATTCATCTTCTTCTTCTGACTCTTGAGGAATGTATCTTTCTTTATGACACTGAGAGCATTTGCACCAAGACAAATTTTGTGTGTCCAATGACACTGGCCAATAAAGAATTCTATCTATTCTATTCTATTCTATTCATTCTATCTATCTTCTTCTTCTCTTGACTCTTGAGGAATGTATTTTCTTTATGTACACTGAGGCATTTGCACAAGACAATTCTTGTGTGTCCAGTCCAAATAAAGAATTCTATTCTATACTGTATATACGCAGATGGGACAAGAAAACCAGATGAATGAGCACAGACCATGCCCAGAAGACACAAAATACTAATTTTTTTTTGAAAGAAAAAGAACATGAAAAATTAGTACAGGTAGTCCTCAACTCACGACAGTTCATTTAGTGACCATTCAAAGTTACAAAGGTGCTGTTAAAAGTAACTTATGACCTTTTTTCACATGTATGATCCTTACAGCAACCCCATGGTCAGGTGATCAACTGGTTCATATTCATGACGGGATCCTATGATCAACATTTGTGACCTTCTAACAAGCAAAGTCAATGGGGAAGCCAGTTGTTACTAACTGAACAACTGCAGTGATTCACTTAACAACTGTGGCAAGAGAAGTCATAAAATGGGGCAAAAATTCACTTAAAATGTCTCAGCAATGTACATTTTGGGCTCAATTGTGGTCGTGAGTCAAGGACTTTGCTGTAGTCTGAAAAGAATGCTGGAGTGTGTGTGGATTCCACACTACAGCATTTTGTTGCAGGCTTAAGTTGTAAGGCGCAGACACATTCACTGAGAATTGGGGGGTTTGGGGGGGTTGTTTGTTTTTTGAGCAGCTCATATTTCCCATTATCCTGCCTTTAAGATATCTTGTATGTTTGACTCAGGCTGATGTTCAAGATCTGCTCTGTTCAGGGTGTAAGCAATCTGTGATAAGAAAATCAGAATTCAGAAGAAGGACAAAGCAATAAGGTTGAAATATCTGTCACTGTAGAATTAAAGAAAAAAGAAAAAAGAAAGAAAACCTGTGATTGTGAAGTACCCTGTTCCTTTATTCATAAGAGCCCATTTGACACCAGAAGACTCCTGCCGTTTTGATTTCACGTTGAAAATCCTCACTTCTCCAGTTTAAGAGAGAGAGAAAGAAAAGGTTGAAAAATTATCTACTAAAAATTCCATCACCCGTGTTGCAAATGGCAGCCAGTTTCACTTAGCGCTGAAACTTTCTCAGAGCTATTATCTTCTTTGCACAGTACAAAATATCAGTATCATTTTCTTTATCCAGCTCCCTTATAAAAGATAGCAAGGACTATAGATTAAAAATCAGCAGCATTTTACTGAGCAAGTGGCACAGATGAATTTTATAGCCTTTCATTTGGCACAGAGGAGATCCAGTAGTATTTTGATATATTATATTGTCTGTTCAGCTGTGTGGCAATTGAAATGTTCTTTAGAAGGTCTGCTTTATGGGACAGCAGGTCTCCTTCTTAAGAGCAAGGAAAACCTATCATTTTAGTTCCAGCTACCAAAAGAAATCAAGTGAATCACTAGCTAAAGTCTTCGTTCACTTCCACAGTGATCTGTGTGAAGATAAGAGAGTCAACTCAGTGGATTGGTTTAGTGAGCCAGCCAGGCTATTAATTATCAGCACGAGAACATAATATGATGACACTGTATGCCTGCGAATCCAAGGGAGAGGAAGAACATCTGTCTGCTCAGGCAGTATGACTAGTCCTGTAGCTTTTGATTCAGCAAAATATATCAGTTTAAGACATTATAATAATTGCTTTAAAAATAATGCCTATTATGCACATTGCTAAATTCAGGACAAACTTGCAAGGGGTGAAGTAGCTGTTTCAACAATCCTAGGAAAGTTATGCCATTTAAAAATTCCTCAACTTTTCATTAACTCTGAATCATCCTGAAGCAAGACTTTTTGAGTAAAAACTCACACCAAGCTAAATGAGTTCTTTAGGACACAGTAAGCCTTTTATATTTCATTTTTTTCCCCATCACTAATACACAATTACGCCATAGTATCTTCTCAGAGTCAACATTTCACATTTAATCTGTTTCAATTAAACATAAGTTTAAAGAAACTACTGAGAAATTAGCTAAAATTAACATTTTTAACAGATAATATACAACCTGTCAACTAAAAAGATACTTCTTTGGTCTTTTTAGCTGCGAGGAAAAGGGAATGGGAGAAAACAAGGCATTCCTTAAATGCCTAGATAATCACCCTGGCAGCCCAAAGTTGTCAGAGCATAAGAAGGTTATTGGAGAGCATGATGGATGACTCTTAGAGATGGATGTGTCCCATTGGAGAAGTCACATCCAGAGGGTGGGGGGAAGACCAGGGTCAAGGAGGAAATGTATGCTGTAATTTAGTATCAGCTGCACCCAACTAAATACCAACATGGCCACTTCAAATAAATCAATTTTCTTTTTCCTGAGATGCGGCTACAAAATTTTGATTTGAATGGGGGTGGATTTGTTGGAGCCCTGACAGAACCATCTGACAAATAATCTAACTTGATTGCTAAATTCTATTGCCAAACCAAAGAAAAGAACACATAAAACAAATCAAAATTATATATGCTACCCACATAATCATTCATTTAGTGTGTGTGTGTGGTGGGGTGGTTTTCAAATTATCTACCACAGCAGTCTTCAATCTTTCTGACACCATGGACCAGTTTGTGGAAGACAAGTTTTCCACAGACCTGGGAGAGGTGGAACACGCAACATAGATCCTGTGCATGAAGTTTTGCCTGCCGGTCACCTCCTAACACGCCACAGACCTGTACCAGGCTGTGGCCCAGTGATTGGGGACACCTGATCTACAACATCAAATTAGCAAAAATATTTACCTATTTTTGTAATATATTAGCAAATCTACATTGTGTAATTTTTTTTCTTTCTTTCTTTCTTTCTTTCTTTCTTTCTTTCTTTCTTTCTTTCTTTCTTTCTTTCTTTCTTTCTTTCTTTCTTTCTTTCTTTCTTTGATTTATATAGCCACCCATATCACTTTTAATTTATTCTAGGTGGCTTACCATAAAGCAAATAAAAACAGAAAATGTATTCAATGAAACAAGCAAACAAACAGAACACATAGCAGTTCCTAAGGCGCTGGGCTAGAGAAACCAGAAAAGACTGAGTATTACACGAGTACCTTTCCTCTTTCTCAATCTTCTCTTAGTTTTTCCACACATCTGATATTATCAAATTTTCATTGACCCTCTTTTCCTAATTGCACTTGGACAAATTGACAAGTCTCACCTCCTTATTCACAATTATAAAATGTTCATTATCATACATTTATATTGTAGTCTGCCAGTTGAGATTTTAAAGCAATATCCATCAAGTTCTTTTACAACAGTTTTAGATGTATCGGGTAGAATTACAATGGCAACCTGAACTGAGCCAGATTTGTGGTAGTGGGCAATTTAAGCATCCAGACTATCCCGCATCCATTTTTTTCCATCCTCCAAACATGTTGTTGATTCTCTTTTCTTAATTAAATTTTATTGAATAAACATTAAAAAAATTGAACACAGTGCGACTTTCTTGGCCATCATTTTGGCCATACAAGCTATAGTATAGAAATATATATATATATATCAGTTAATTTCCTTTTTCCCTTATGTTATTAGTATAGTCATAGCTGCATATTATTTCTATTTACATTTATCTACATGTTTACAACCGTATTTAACACTCGTGCATTCATATCATCTCACGTTGTTCTTATTACGTTGTTGATTCTTCATCACATAACTTCTATCAGACTTTCCACAATCTGATTCCTTAGTGAAGAAAAACGCTCGACTGCATTTGGAGAAGTGAAAGGTACTTTTATGAAGAGATGCTGGTTGCAGTAAAGTCATGCGGAATCAGAGTTCCCCACACATCAATACAAAATTATTTCCTTCGGTTCCATCCCTCACAACCACACCCCATCAAACCCAGATAATGCAATGTCGCTGGAAAGTTTTGGGGATGCTGAGGTGTTTGGTCTGGTATCTTTCCACACTCGGGGCAAACGGCCTTGAAGATGCCTGGCATGAACCAGTTCCACATTGATCTGCTTTTCTTCAGCTGTCGTTCCCCCTCCCCAATTCCCACACAAAAATGCTTATTACCCATTTGTCATCCCCCACATCCCTCCCCCTTAGTCCTTTGATGACAAGATGACAGCAAGGCACCAAGCCGAAGATGATGGATGTGACAACTACCATAAATCAATGCTGTAAGTTTCTGCTACTTTGAAGTAGGAAACACAAAGACAACAATGTGTGTGCTCAAATCAGCTTGTAGCTTTAAAAATATAGAAAAATTTTCAGTCCCCCCCCACAAGCAAAAACCTTTAAAAAAATAAAAATCTGCCTTTGTGCAGGACAAGAACTTGCCATAAAATATGAAAGGTAGCTACCAGCAATATTCTCTCTCAACTTAAACATTTTACAAAGAAGTAATTTTTAAAAATTAATAAGGAGATGCTATTAAGCTTCCTCCTTAAATTTGTGCTGCCCAGGGCAGAAAGTGAGACATGGATTTCCTTCAATTTTCTTCCTTTCTTTCTTACTTCTCCCTTCTCTTGGTTCCAATGGAAAGAAATAACTACACCATTCCCAAACTGATTTTCATAAATGATGGATCCGAAGCTCATTTATCCATTTCTGACACCATCAAGGCAAAACTCTTCCGTGTTTATTGTCTGTCAAATAATGCCCAGTTGGAAGGAAGACCACAATAATACCCGACAAACCCTTTTACCTCTCGGAGTGAGAGGTCTGTAGGATCTAGTGACAGACTTTAGAACTACATCCAAAGAATATTAAATAATTTACCCATTCCAATATAAAGCTTATTCTCAATAATCATACAAATAGCAGAAAACTGTATGTTAGTCAATAATTATACATTAATTGAGATCAATAAATAGAGGTCCTAGATGAAGTTTTTATTATATCATTTTCTTTCTTTGTTAACTTATTATGGTTCATTTCACAATCAGCCAGAAGTTTAGACTGGATTTGGCATTTTAATCCACCAATTGAGTCCTTCCCAAAGACCTGAGATAGGTAGATGTTGTTTTATGGTGCTAAAGATATCATCATAGGATGTTCCAAATAAAAGCTGTCTTTTTCAATTGACTGATGATGTATTTTTCAAAGTTGATGGTGCTCAGGTGGTTCTCCTGTTGTTTTGTAGTTGCACTCAAGGTGTATATTACTATTAATACTACCTTTGCTTTCTTTTGTCACACTTCTTTAATTTCTATTTGCTGGTCTTTGTATTTTCTGATTTTTTTCCCCACAAGTTTTTTCTTTTCTGTTCTGCTGTCTCCAAATACTGCAATGTCCATTATCCATACTATTTTGTCTTTGTTATCAGCAACCTTCAGTCTGGGACGTTAAGCAGCAGGTGCCTATCTGTTTGAATTCTAAAGTCCCAGGTCACTTTAGCTTGTTTCATTTTTTATTACTTTCTCTCTTTTGTGGTCCCACCAATGTGTCAGAGTATGCATAGGTCTATTCCATGTATCAGGAGCAAGTACAGCCAACAGCGATTTGTACCAAATAGTGGTTTTAATCTACAATAGGAATATAGGAATACTAAACATACACATGCTACAAGCAGCATCTAAACAAACAGCAATTATAGTAGGGAAGAAACTTGATGAACACCCAAGCAGGGCCTCCTCTTATTACACAGGCTCTTAAAGGGATTGTTGCGGCCAGCAAGTCCTTACTAAAGTGGCCTAAAGTACCAGAAGAAAGGCCACATAGCTAGAATCTGCCAGGCACCTGGAAACACAATCCTGCCATCTCAACATCTCAATCAACCAAAAAACCCCACCTCAAATCCAAAGAGGAATGCTATGCCATCAACAAAACATTCCCAAGAGCTGAGTCACTAACTTATTCTTTTAATGTTAATAAAATTAATATTGATCTTCTCTTAGAAGGCAGCCCCTGTCAGATCATTGGATCGACACTGGATCATCTCTATCCCTCATCTCGTGGAAGATGCTACAGAATCTGCTACCAGACTTCCACAAGAATCACCTGAGCCACTGCAATCTGACCCCGAGAGACTACCAAGGACAATACATTCCAGTCCTCAGAACAGGCAAGTTCCATATTCAACACAACAATTTTCAGGGTCACCTTCCACTATTTATCATAACTGGGAATTTACCTAGCTTACTGGGATTGGACTGGTTCCATTTCCTGGGCCTCCAAGTAACTGGAGTAAATGCAGTTATCCCCAGCAACTTGCAGCAACTTCTTGCTGACCATTCAGAAGTTTTCAATGACAAACTGGGCTGCTACAATGGCACTCCTCTTTCCCTTAACTTGGATCCTAATGGTGCTCCTATATGCCTCAAACCTCACAGAGTGCCATTGGCATTACCTGCTAAGGTGGATGCCCAGCTTGACAAATTGATTTCGCAAGGGGTCTTGGAGCCAATTGACTTCGCTAAATGGGAAACTCCCATTGTAATACCTTTAAAAAAAGATGGCTCCATAAGAATTTGTTCTGACTACAAGTCCACTATAAACAAGGGTCTCCAACCAAACGCTTATCCTGTCCCTATCATACAGCACCTGCTCCATTTCCTGGGGAAAAGGTCCATCTTTACCAAGCTGGACATGACTCAAGCATACCAGCAACTCCCAGTGGACAATGAGACAGCAGAGGCCCAAACAATCATTACGCATAGGGTCGCCTTCAAATGTAAGCGTTTACAATTTGGTGTCAGCGTCGCCCCGGCATATTCCAATCCATTATGGAATGTTTGCTATACAGTATCAAGGGTGTCAATCACTATTTCGATGACATCCTCATTGCTGCTGACAACCCACCGGAACATTTTCCCAGATTACAAAAGGTTCTCCAGTGTTTTAAACAGGCCGGGCTAAAATTGAACAGGAAAAAAATGCATCTTCACAGTTTCACAGATAGATTTCCTTAGATATCATATTGGTCGCAAGGGAATTCACCCTGTAGAATCTAAAGTACAGGCCATCCAGGAGGCCCCGGTTCCTCAGAACAAGAGTGAGTTGCAAGCCTTTTTAGGACTTCTTAATTTTTACAGCTCTTTCCTGCCCCACAAGGCCACTTTAGCAGAACCATTGCACAGACTATTAGACTCTAAGATGCCCTGTCAGTGGATTCCAGGAACAGGCATCCTTCTCTGCAGTAAAATCCCTCCTCACCTCAACCAAGGTCCTCATTCAGTTTGACAATGCTCTCCCCCTTATCCTAGTTTGCGATGCTTCCCCTTATGGAATTGGGGCAGTCCTAGGTCATAAATTGCCAAATGGTCAGGAAGCCCCTATAGCTTATTTCTCTGGGACTCTCTCCAAGGCTGAACGCAACTACAGCCAAAATAGATAAAGAGACATTGACTGCTGTGGCCTCAATCAAAAGGTTCCATGAATACTTCTATGGACACCAATTTGAGGTCATCACGGACCACCAACCTTTGTTAGCCACTTACAGCTATAAATTGACTTACAGGCCTGGCAAAGATGTAATGCATGCTGATGCCCTAAGCAGGTGCCCTTTACCCCTTCTGGTCGCTGATCCTGCCCCTTCAGCCTCTGTGTTCCTGCGTTTGCCTCCGACAGCTAATGACATCGCCTACGCCACCGGCAGAGATGTACAACTGTCTAAAGTCATGGACTGGGTGCAAAGCGGGTGGCCCAGAGAAACCACCATAGTGGATTTCCACCCCTTCAAAGCACGCCAAACCAAACTGAGCATGGTAAAAGGGTGTTTATTGTGGGGTCCCCGAGTAATTATTCCCAAACTACTAAGACCATGCATTATTGAAGTTCTGCATGAGGGTCACCCAGGGATCAACAGAATGAAGGCTCTGACCAGGAGCTATGTGTGGTTGCCGGGCCTGGATGAGGCAGTCACCAATAAAGTTCAGAATTGCTTCATCTGCCAGATGTCTAGGACTGCCCCACCAGCTGCCTCTTCTGGGGAGTGGGAAGATACCAACATACCATGGTCTAGAGCATATGTGGACCTGGCAGGTCCCATGCAAGGGGAAATCTTCCTAATTGTGGTAGATGCGTTTTCAAAGTGGGGAGAACTGGTTCTCCTCCAATCAACCACTTCAGATGCTGTAAGCAGAGCTTTAGACAAGATTTTCGCTTCCCATGGGTGCCCTGACACCCTGGTTTCTGATAATGGACCCCAATTCACCTCATCCCCTTTTGAATTGTTCCTGGCCCAAAGAGGAATCAGACATGCCCTAGTTTCCCCGCTTCATCCAGCTTCCAGTGGCCTTGCAGAACGAGCTGTAAGATCTGCAAAAGACTCCCTGTGAAGGATGACGGAAGGGGTCTGGTCTACCAGGTAGCCCGGTACCTACTTACCCAAAACACCACACCAAGCGCAGCCACCAACCTCTCCCCTGCCAAACTATTAATGGGAAGGAGACTCTGCACAATCCTAGACAGGCTGCACCCTAATTATGCCCCCAGGGCGCCCCTTGACTCATCCAGCAAGACAAGGGAATTTAGGCCTGGGGACCCGGTCTACTCCTGAAATTACGCAGGGAATCCCTTATGGTTGCCTGGATGAGCAGAAAACAGGCCCCAAATCCTACAGGGTAAGATTGTCGGATGGACGGTTATGGCGCCAACATGTGGACCAACTAAGAAGTCATTGGAGTGCCCCCACAGGTCTAGTTCAGAGGGAAACCGAGACCACGGACTCCAAATGGGGCAAAACCGAGGTCCCTAGCTGAGCAACTCCTGACCAGTGATCTCTCTCAAGGACTTACCTGGGGAAGCCATGGCACCAACCAGAGACCGCTCGCCAGCATTCGGAGAGGTTCCAGCGATACCAGAAGACCTTCCACAGCTGGCCGAGAATGCCTGGAGAAGAGAGCTGACACCATCCCGAGGGGAGAATGCCAGCCTGGCAGCAGGTCCTTGCACGTCGCAGCCACCGGCAGAACTAAGGCACTCAGAGCGAGTGAGGCGTCGCCCCGCCCATCTGAGCAATTACGCTTGCGCAGAGCCAGGGAGAAGGAGCGTTGCGGCCAGCAAGTCCTCACTCTGGTCTGCTGTTTAAGCGGGAGCCGGAGAAGTCCCTGATTGGCTGGACTGTTTGACAGCTCCGTATAAAAGGAGCTATCAAACGGAATCAGCTGTCTCTCTCTATCAGCTGCTGCCGTGAGCCACAGCTAGCCGCAGCTGAGTTACATGTTAGCAATAAAGCCTGTTAAAGCTTTATATTCCCTCCGCCTCTTCTTCCAAGCATGCCAAACGCAAAAGGGATAGCAGCCAAAGACCCTATTGACTCATTCCCCTCATTGCATCATTTGGTCAGCTCTTAAATTATCACCTTGACATCTTCCTTGTAGGCCAATGAGATTTCTTGTAGATCTTCCAATGCACCATTGTTGCTGCTTCGTATTGCCTTTGTTTGTAGCCAGTCCGTGCAATCTTTTTGCAGCAGCGGACTCGGTAGTTCACTATTTCTTCAACTTCTTTGTGGAAGTGGAACTTGCTGCCTATTGCTATCTTCTCAATTCTGGCTTTGTATGCATTTTTTTTATAAGGCTTCATCTTGTGAAGCCAGAATTAGCCCCTCTGTCTCCTTATTCAACTTTCCCGCTCTTAGTCATTGCCAGGTCTTGTTACTATCTGCTTTGCCTTCTTTTTAATGTTATTGTTATTATTATTATTTGCAAGCATCCAACCAATGATATTGTCCTTCAATAACTCTCCAAAAATTTTCCTCCCTTTTTTCACCAAACAAAAAATACGTTGAGGGAAATAGGCAAATTGATTTTCATTAGCTATACTAACAATAACTAGTGTCTTGTAAACAGCTTTTACCTATAATACTTCCCCAGTAATATAATATGACACCAATCTTAATCTCTGTAAAAATGTTGTATTTCTTATAATTGAATCTACTAAGTCATTATAGGAAAGAGAGAAAGAGAATAGTTTCCCCTTTATCAATTTAATACATTAAATAAATAATACCAAGAAACATATTTTGCTCACTGGATAAAACAATGCAGTCTACAAGCAAAAAACAGTTTTTCATTTAGCTGATGTATTTACAGGTAGTTCTTGACTTAGGACCACAACTGAGCCCCAAATTTCTGCTGTTAAGTGAAACATTTTAAAAATAATTTTGCTCCATTTTATTATCTTTCTTGGCTCAATTGTTTAAATCACTGTAGTTGATAAGATAGTAACCTGGTTGTTAAGTGAATCTGGCTTTCTCATTGACTTTGCTTGTCAGAAGGTCACAAAAGGTGATCACATGACCCCAGGACAGTGCAATGGTCATACATATGAATCCGTTGCCAAGCATCTGAAGTCTGATCACATGATGTAGATGCTGGAAAGGTCGTAACTGTGAAAAATGGTTATCAGATATAAGGTTTCAGTGCCATTGTAACTTTGAACTGTCACTAAACAAACTGTTGTAAGTTGAGGACTACTATCTCATTTTTGAAAGCCAGAAGAAAGTGAGTGTCAACAGAGCTTACGTTATTAATGTGCTTTGCTTTTCTTCACAATTGAGCTGAACCAAACCAAAAGTAGATGCCGAGCTTTATATTTTTCAAAAAAGAATAAAGCAATTGTTTTCACTAGAACCAGCAATTATTTTATGCCAAACTGTTTCCTGCTGAGGATGCTTTACTAACAATGCTTAGACATCTTTTCTCACCAAAATGAAAAAAAAAAAAAGCACACACTCCCTATGTGAGCAATAATACAAAACCTAAACAAAAGCTTACAATAAGTTTACAGCTCTGTCACAATTGGAGTATTCTTATATGGTGGTCTTGTTTGTTTGTCTCAGTGTTTCTCAGCTTTGGCAAATTCTAAGATATGTGGACTTGAGGGGAATTTGGGGCATTGAAGTCCATCCACCCATCTTAGTTGAACAAGTTTGAGAAACATTATCTGGATAAAGGTAAATGATAGGACCAAAAAGCTCTTCAGAATCTATCTGTGCATCCACTATACAAGACGTATCTGCCCCAGTTCAGGTTGCACCAGCAGGGATTCAAGAGTTATGCAAGGCCTTTGCTATACAATGCAGCAGTGTGGTGTACTTCTTTCTTATCCTCTCTGGCCTGTGACTCCGTTCTCTTTTCCTCTAGTTTCCCAATTCTATTCTTACAGTATCTCTTCCCGCAATCTAGCATTTTTCTGGGGCCACCGAGTATGTTAATTTTACCTGGACTCATTGACTCTTACCAAGGGGCTTGTTTTCCCCTACAAATGTTTTAAGATTTGGAGCTAGAATGCCGATAATTATCCCAAAGCATTTGGAAACTTTATTGCCTTTTTCTGCTTCACATTCACTTCTTTTTTTTCCCCAGAATTCCAACGCAACTAGCTGCAACTCCATATTGAAGAACCAAGGTGGGAAACTCTGCTAGAAACATATTCCAACTGGTCTATGCCTATTAAAAGCATTTGTTTTAGGTGCTTATCATCTATGTCTGTCTGTCTACGTATCTGAGTGGAAATCTATTCCTCTCTTAGATAGGTGTTTATAGGTATCATGAGGATTGTTTAAAACCGACACATGTGACTTCACACCCTGAATTACCGCTTGTAAAAGATCTGCAGAAAAGACCATCCCATATTAAGTATCCCATTCTTACAAAGAGGCATCCATTTCCTCAAAATGATAAAAGTGCTATTGCACTGCTATAATGAAAGCATTCTTCTTTGATCGTTTGCCTCTCTAACCCTGCCCCTCTGTGGATGGCTTTGTCCAACTAGGATCCTAGCAAGTTATAGTGTTATGCTAATCATGAACATGGTGATAGGTTCAAACATTTACTTCCTTGTGTCCATCCAGTCACTGGCTGAGACTGCAGAAGTGCTAACAAGCCATGAAATAGATGGAACACTATCTCAGGTGATTTTTTTTTTTTAAACTATTGAAAAAATATACTAGCAAATGTTTAAAATGAAAGTGCATTTTAAGAAACCGAGCCACTGAATTTTTCTTTGAGAGGAATGAAGCTTTTAAAGTTACTTGCAGTGTTAATTGCTTATTTCTTTTTTGTCTTGCGGAGACAGATATAAAACCACTCACGTGTTTGTTTTACTTCCCAGACATCATGTAAGAGAATAAAATCCACTTAGCATGACTTCAACCCTCCCTGCAATCTTATAACTCTTTTTTATTATTAAAATGATTCTGATTTATGTCTCTGCATCAGAAAAAGCATGAAATAATAAAGAAGAATAAGTTTTACATACACTGGCAGATACCGAAAAATGATCTTTGAAAAACTAATCTCTATTGCAGGATGAGGTGTTGTTTCCTCTGAAATATGGCTTGTCATTCCCGTTTCTTTCTTGCAGCTAAACTCTGAACATGAGATCCATTACTTTTGAATGAAAGACAGCAACCGGGAGATGTTAGGCTGCCTGAAAGGATAGCGGGGAAGAAGAATCTTGAATCACCCTTCACCATGTATCTCCAATCTAAATATTTCAGGGACGGAACTTTGGCAAAATATCTCATAATCTTATTTTTCATGAGATGTAAGATATGGATTAGACACAAGACCACAGTTAAATGTACTTAAACTTGGCTGAATCAAGAATAGATATTCATGGTTCTGTTGCAGTTCAGAGGAAAGTATTAAATGGCAAGTCCTGAACTCTGTGCCATTCAACCTTTTTTTTATCAATGACTTGGATGAGGACATTTTGGTCATTGACCCTGGTCATTTGTATCTCAGATAGAATTTGGGTTGATTTGTTCAGTGATTTATTTGTCTATTATCTTGGCTATCCACAATATTCTCCAACACCAACATTCAAAAATATTAATATTCATTCTATCCTGCTTCTTCTAAGTTCAGCTTTCATTTCCATAGGTTGTCACATTCAAAACCATTTCCTGCAAAGTTCTGGTCTTTGTAGACATAGGTATATCCCATCATCTAAATATCTTTTCCAAGACCTATATTTCTTTCCCAGCTTGGAGACAATTTGTTTCACAATATTCTGTCTGACTGTGGCTTCCTGTTCTTTGTATAGATTTCACAACAGGACAACGAGGTTGCCCTGGGATTCCCATTTTTCTAAATACAATCCACAGCTTGACACGTTGGACACAATTAAAGGCTTTTCAGTAATCAAAGAAGCACAAACCAGCTTATTTTGATATTCTTTGGCTATCTCAATTATCCAACATGTATGCACAAATAGTTCAGAAAAAGAACAACGACAGTTCAGAAGAGAATTACCAGAATATCTGAATTAAAACTTCAATGAATGAGGTTCAGACTAAACATCAGAAGAAACCTCCTGATTGACTAAATTTCAGGAAGAACTCCCTGAGATCTATACAAGTTGCCAACCTGTCAGCTTGTCACTGTTCCAATTCTCCAAAACCAAGAAACAGAAAGAAAAGATTCCATTAATTGCTTTTAATTCTGGCAGGCCTGGAAACATCGGCACATAGCAACCAAAACAAAGGCAGCAATAACCGTTGCTGCTTTCCCGCCTATTTAACCCCACTCCCTGTGTGCGCCTCCCTCACCCACATGACTATTGTACTTCTAGGGAGGTTGGCCCTAGTTCTTTCTTCTGCTGCTGGCCTGCTTTCGAGCTGATTGTCATTATCCCTGTAATCTTTTCCCCCCAAATCCCCCCCAAATGGAGTGGGGAGGGTTGACACAGCCGTTCATGATAGACTGGATTAGAAAACCAAAATTGTGAACACTTATGAACAGGAGGAAGAACTGCAATTAAGATAATGTTAACATGAAATAACATCGAATTGCAAAAGTTCAATTTGAGTTAAAATCTCAGAATAGACCTGCCTCGTTTTCTAAAAGATAAGGCATGGAAGGAGGATGTGGATTCAGGCTTGAAGGACATCAGTTGCTATAACTATATAATAAAAGTACATTTATCATTCATAACTTTGGGTTCCTAGTCTGGTCTACCTCAGGGATGATAGCCACTGATTGACTTTTGTGGGAAACCAATGCTGAAACTCCAGAACTGAAAAAAAGAACACAGTGCAAAATTCCCCTGGGGCAGGGTATTTATCAAAGGACAACTGTCCTAACCAACAATTAGCTGATATAAAAAATTTCTACAATAAGTTGAATGAATGTTAGCTAAATAGATGATAATGTGGTTAAAGTTGGTAATACCTACTACCATCTATTTTGGGGTATAGCATCTGCCTGGAACGGAAACATACACATTGAATTAAAGTGTTTAATTCAGGAAATGTATGTAAAATTTCTTACCCCTATTCCTTTTCAAGTCTCTGTAACAATTTGATATGGCATGGACACTGCAAAAGAGGAGAAATCTAATCTCTAATTTATTTTACTCTGTATCGTATAATGAATTTTAGAAATGAGGATTATTCCCCTTCTGTACACTAACCTGCCCAACCTTGTTCATTACTGTTGGAAAGAGCTACTGAGATGTAATGATGGAAAAAGCTTTATCTTTTCATTTTTCTTTAACTATTTGTGTAATAGAATCTGGAATCTAGTGAGTTGCAAGAGAGAGGAATGAAGAGACAAATCCACTTTGAGTCATTGGTATGCAGGAAGAGACCCAGAAAAGATACTCATGAATTCTTCACATCATTTAACTGATAATTATGCAGAGTGTCTTTAAGTCTATCTATATTTATTTTATTTCATTTGGCTTATCAATTGCTTACAAGATAATAGGTATAAGTAAAAACGTAATTATGAATACATGGATACATATAAGAAAAATAAAAGAAACAATAGGACAGGGACGGTAGGCAGGTTAGTGCGCTTATGCACGTCCCTTACAGACCTCTTAGAAAAGGGATGAGGTCAATAGTAGAAAGTCTAAGGTTGACGTTTTTGGGGTTTTGGGAAGAAACCAGAGAGTTAGGTAGAGTATTCCAGATACTGACCACTCTGTTGCTGAAGCCGTATTTCCTTCAAACAAGTTTGGTGCGATTAACCTTGAATTTGTATCTATTGTTTGCTCTTGTATTGTTATGGTTGAAGCTGAAGTATTCACTCACAGGTAGGATATTGCAATGTATGATTTTATATACTATACTTAGATCGGAAGTATAGAAGACGGCGCAGTTCTGGGTTTTCTATGTCTACAATTTCAAGCCTGGTGGCATAAGGTATTCTGCAACGAGTAGAGAACTCTTCTTGTGAAATATTTCTGGACTTTCTCAACTGTGTTAATATCAGATATGTAATGTGGGTTCCAGACTGATGAGCTGCATTTGAGTATTGGTCTAGCAAATGTTTTGTATGCTCTAGTTAGTAGTGTAGTATTACCAGAGAAAAAGCTATGTAAGATTGGGTTAACAACTCTTAATGCCTTTTCTGGCTATGTAATTACAGTGATAACCGTATGATGATCTAGCACTTAGATCATTCGAATTGAGTACTCCAAGATCCTTGACAGAGTTTGGATCATCAACAAGGTCTTGACTATTCAGCCTGTATTTTATTTTCAGATTTTTTTTGCCAATATGTAAGACAGAGCATTTATCTGTTGAGATTTGAAGTTGCCATTTGTTTGACCATTCTGATACATAGTCAAGGTCTTTTTGAAGGGTAGCAGTATTGTCTGTGGTGTTGAATAGCTTTACATCGTCAGCAAAGAGAACGCAGTTGCTCTTAATATGATCACAGAGGTCATTTATGTAGAGTATGAAGAGAGTTGGTCCTAGAACACTGCCTTGGGGGACACCACTGTTGACTTGTACAGAATTTGATAGGACGCTCCCAATTTTGACCATTTGTTGTCTGTTTGACAGGAATGCTTCTATCCAGCTAAGTAGGTGTCCAGAGATACCATAAGATTTTCATTTTAGGAGTAGTTTGTCATGTACCACTGAATCAAAGGCTTTACAGAAGTCTATGTAGATTGTGTCTATTGCTTTGCCCTGATCAAGTTGTGTAGTCCATATGTTTTTGCAGTGTAAGAGTTGCAGATTGCAGGATAGTTTTTTTCTGAAACCAAATTGTTTATTAGAGAATAGGTTGTTTGTCTCTAAGTGGAGGATAATGGATTGGTTAATAATTGATTCCATGACTTTACAGTCTTTTATATGTCAACAACAATAAAGAAATTGCTTTCAACAATTCACCTTGTCATTTTAAATTTTTTCATACCTGACAATTTGTGTGAAAAACTATAAACATTAATTATTCTTCTGTATTCAAAAATCTTCTAATGTATCTGTTTCAGTTAAACCATGAGCTTAACAGTTACCAAACACATTAAGAACCTTTGAAGTACAACATAAACTTCCATCGAACAAATATTTACTGGGATCTTAGACACGTTCACTTTTAAAACATTATCGGAGAAAGAATGTCTTTGTTTTTAATAAAGCACAAATTTGTTATCCATTAAAACAAGCTATAATTAGACACATGGAATTGCCATGGCAGAGCACTAACCTAATCTAATCACTGATATACCTCAATATAGAAATTTAAAGAAAATAACTAACAAATGCACAAAAAAATCAAGCTGTCCTTTGCAGACAGTTGAAATGGCTTCAGCATAAATTTTTAAAATGGTTTTTCTATTTTAAGTTTTTACTTAGTTTATGTCTATATTTGACACATAGGAATGAACATGTCTGTCTATGAGATAACCTAAGACATCATTATCTTCTTTTCCCCACGGTAAAATATTATATCAAATCTATTAATATATAGATTTCTGAGATAGATTAATGTAGGTATCTCTGCGCATTGTTTTATATCATTTTTAACCAGAGGTTATCACTTTCTGTAGGTCTGATAACTAAGCAGCCCACAATGAATTAATAACTTTGACACTCTATATTTTATGATCCTTCCTAACTCTGGGTTCATCAAAACCATAATTGCAAGTGCCACGTAGGGGGTATTAGAATGCTTTCTCTCAAATTTGTTGCAACCTTCTTGCCAGCAACATTTTCTGCACATCATTTGGCCTATGATAAAATATCTTGGAGATTATATTGATTTAATTCAATAATAGTCTTTCCAAATAAAATGGTGCTTTTGTCTCAACAAGGTAACGTGAGCCGTCTTTTCTCTCTCCAGCTCTTTTCTTGCTTGTGTTGCAGACATAAAATTATGTTTATGTATTTGTTTATTTTGTTGTTACGTAAAATAGGGTCCACATAGGGCTGACTGGCAAAGACCAAGATACAAAATTCTGTAAAGCTAATCCTACATGATGTGGGTAGCATTCTACTTGCATTCCATGCACTGTTAAGATTGTATATTCATGTTCTGTACGTGAACAAAGAATCCAAAACACCTCATAATAGATATAAGCACAATTCCTAGTTTTACATTATGAAAAACCTACATTAATGATTAGCATCTAGTACCTATCTTTAAGAGAGATAGAATTGTTGTACATCTACAATGTGGTAGAGAAGGAAGAAATCTATATAATTTAATTAATGCAATGTATTGATGATTGATTGATTATGCATGATCAAGTTGACTTTAGCAAGCACATAGGCACATTTTCTCCCTGATGATCTGCACCTAATCTGGTATTTTTGATCCTCCAATGGTATACTCATTACCACTGCAACTGAGTCCATCTTACTGCTTGTCAGTGATAGAAAAGTAAGAAAATGAACACGCACTCTGGATTTTAGAATTCCAACAGACAATCACCTGCCACTTAACACCCTATGCTTAAAAAGTATCAAAAAGAAGGGCAAAAAAAAAAAAGCCTAGATAGTGGATTTGGTGATGCCTGCTGATAGCAGAATAAAAGAAAAAAAAATTGGAGAAAAATCAGAAAATATAAAGACCGTAATAACAGAAATAGAATGACTACGGCAAAGGAAAGCAAAGATAGTACCACTGATAATAGGTGCCTCAGGTACAAACCCAGAACACCTGGAGCACTACTTTATACACAAAAGTCAGGGCATCCCTAACATCATCACACAATATCTGCCATTCCCAAGTCCTTGGCAATAACTTGTTAGGTGAATAAAAATGGCAAACCCAGTCTAAATATCTAACTGACTGCAATAAACCATAGTAATAATTTATTCAAGTTGAACGGGTTGGCTCACAATAATCAATAAAACAAATTGCAATAAAATAAATAAAACATAAAAACATATTATTTTTGTGTGGTTTGGGATCAGTTTTGAAGTGCAACATTTGATGATCTTGACCCAATCAAGACAACATAGTCTTCCTCATTCAATATGTTTTTACTATTAAAGGTGCATGAACAAAGCAGAAATGTTTATTAAATATTTATTAAACAGATTCTTAAGTAATAAGGCACTCTGTTTAATGTCTACAAAACATCCTGTTAAAGAGAAAATGATCCAGTTAGGATATGTAACAGCCATTGGAAAGAGGCCATCATATACAGTTTAAAATATAAAATATAAATTGACAATATTACCCTAACACATTTTCTAGTACATAAGAGATATTTCAAAAATTGTAATCACAAAGAATTGATACCCATGAGTATTTTTTTTTTCATTTATTATTAGGAGGAAATACTTTTGAATTATTCCTTTTCATTTGCAGGAATGATGGAAAGATAAGTTCTATGAAAACATTAATAAGCTTTGTTTTTTCATTTTGATTTTTAAGGATATACTTGCAAATATTTTATAGAAAAGTACCAATGTTTCTAACAATAGATTTCTAGCTGAATTTGACTCTGGGTGATTTTATGCCACGAACATGGGCTTATTTGTTTGTTTGGTATCTTACAGAAGAGCTTTGCCACTGTCTTTTTCCACAATGTTTTTCAACTAGTTCATAATTTAGCCTACATCTCTAATACATTCTATCAGTGCCTATCCAAGTACTAACCAGGCTCAATCCTGCTTAGTTTTTGAGCTCAATGTACCTTAAAAAATGAGGAACAAGGAGAACAGATAGTATATAAGCAAGGAATGCAAAATTGGAAGTGTCAAATCATATAGGAAAAATAATGTCATTGGGTTAAAAAATGAATGAACCCCTTTATGGAAATTGAAAAAGTTCTGCCTTGGTAGTTATGCTGCTATGATTTAATTTCACTTTGAAATGCAGGAATGAAGAGTTATGATGTATGATTCCATTAGGATGAAAGAGAAATAACTTGAGTCTAATCCAAAGAGCATTGAGGTCATGAATGCTGCTGCCATTGTATGTGTCTTTGTGTGTGTATGCACATATCTGTGTATTCAAGTATAGAACAATTTGAAGGTGTGGCCTTTTTTCCCTTATGCTAAAGTGAGATAAGATAAGAGGTTGACTTTGTAAGTTTCAGCAATCCACAGGCCTGTTCTAAAGTGCCTTGCAATATGCAAGTAAAATGCATATATGCAAGTAAAATGTATATATCTATCATATGCAGCATATGCATGTAGTAAAAATACTGTATGTTCATCAATGACAAGTTAGTATTTAGAACTGCAATGAGAATTCACTTTCTTAAATACATTCAGTGAAGAAACCAATAGATGCAATAGCTATGATGGCAAAATAACATTACTATGCTATTTTCTCGATGATAACTGTGCAAGACTACGTATTTCATATTTGCTCATGAAAACATTCTGGCATAAGCCAAAGTATTTATTATATATAACTATTGCATCTCTTTCAGAAGAGGCAATGTGCAGAAAAAGAATACAATATAGTAAGCAAAAAAAAAAAATCAGAGAGGTCAGAGCAAAGAAAAAGAAATCAGATTAAATTTGCTTTAGATGAACTATATTTCTTAATACTTTTCCACCCTCCTAAGCCATCTTTGTTTCCATCACATTGTACCTGATTCAGACATTACCTTTAGATCTTTAGACTTCTCTGGTCTACTTGAAGATCTCAATTCCCACCAACCATGACTTTTCTCTCCCTCACAATCTATTCATACTCTTTTCACTTATTTATTTTGCAGTTCAATTTTTATTTCTTCCTTCTTTATGGCCAAACTATCTTAATATACACTGCTCAAAAAAATAAAGGGAACACAAAAATAAGACATCCTGGATCTGAATGAATGAAATATTCTTATGAAATACTTTGTTCATTACATAGTTGAATGTGCTGATAACAAAATCACACAAAATTTATCAATGGAAATGAAATTTATCAACCCATGGAGGTCTGGATTTGGAGTTACACTCAAAATTAAAGTGGAAAAAAACACTACAGGCTGATCCAATTTTGATGTAATGTCCTTAAAACAAGTCAAAATGAGGCTCAGTAGCGTGTGTGGCCTCCACCTGCCTGTATGACCTCCCTACAACGCCTGGGCATGCTCCTGATGAGGTGGTAGATGGTCTCCTGAGCATCCCCCAACTCCTGGACAGTCTGTGGTACAACGTGGCATTGGTGGATGGAGCGAGACATGATGTCCCTTATGTGCTCAATTGGATTCAGGTCTGGGGAATGGGCAGGCCAGTCCATAGCATCAATGCCTACATCTTGTAGGAACTGCTGACATACTCCAGCCACATGAGGTCTAGCATTGTCTTGCATTAGGAGGAACCCAGGGCCAACCGCATCAGCATATGGTCTCACAAGGGGTCTGAGGATCTCATCTCGATACCTAATGGCAGTCAGGCTACCTCTGGTGAGCACATGGAGGGCTGTGCGCCCCCCTAAAGAGATGCCACTCCACACCATTACTGACCCACTGCCAAACCAGTAATGCTGGAGGATGTTGCATGTGCTCAGTGTGAACCTGCTTTCATCTGTGAAGAGCACAGGGTACCAGTGGTGAATTTGCCAATCCTGGTGTTCTCTGGCCAATGCCAAACATCCTGCACGGTGTTGGGCTGTAAGCACAACCCCCACCTGTGGACGTCGGGCCCTCATGCCACCCTCATGGAGTCTGTTTCTGACCATTTGAGCAGCCACATGCACATTTGTGGCCCTCTGGAGGTCATTTTGCAGGGCTCTGGCAGTGCTCCTCCTGTCCCTCCTTGCACAAAGGCGGAGGTAGCGGTCCTGATGCTGGGTTGTGCCCTCCTACACCCTCCTTCACATCTCCTGATGTACTGGCCTGTCTCCTGGTAGCGCCTCCATGCTCTGGACACTATGCTGACAGACACAGCAAACCTTCTTGTCACAGCTTGCATTGATGTGCCATCCTGGATGAGCTGCACTACCTGAGCCACTTGTATGGGTTGTAGACTCCGTCTCATGCTACCACTACAGTGAAAGCACTGCCAGCATTCAAAAGTGACCAAATCATCAGCCAGAAAGCCTAGGAACTGAGAAGTAGTCTGTGGTCACCACCTGCAGAACTCCTTTATTGGGGATATCTTGCTAACTGCCTATGCTTTCCACCTGTTGTCTATTCCATTTTCACAACAGCATGTGAAATTGATTGTCAATCAGTATTGCTATCCTTGCTACCTTAGCAAGATTTATTGAGAAGAAAGTTATGAGGCTAGAAGAATTTTGATAACTGAATTCGTTCACTATCAGTGTATTGGTACAATCTGAGAAATAATTATTACACTACCAAGACACACAAATTCATCAATCTTTTTTATTGTTTATCTATAACTTGCAATCAAACAATCCATGTAATCTATCAAGCACAACTCTCTTGGTGTCCAGTCTACTAGCTACTGTGCTATTATTCCAAATACAATCAGCATTAGGCTTAAGTTTTTCAATCATTTCATTCAGAATTATTCTCAGACATTTACTGTGGCCTATAGGCCAAAAAGCATAACAATGAAACATGCCTGGAGTTATATATTAATACAGCTTTTTAAAAAGATGTAAAATACAATAAAATTATATAAAATACATTATTATTGTAACTGTAATATAGAGAGGAGTGGCAAGCACAAAAACGTTTGATAACTTCAACTAAGTTGGATGCATTCAACAAATGGCAGCACAGCATTGAACAACCTGGAAAGATTTTCCTCGAAAATAAGACCTAACCTGAGAATAAGCCCACTCTGTCCCACTGTCTGGTGGTACAAGATGGGGTGAGGTGCATGCGTAAAAATCAAGCTAGGGTGTGGGTGGGGGTGAGGAGCTGCCCCATGCACTTACCTTAGAACCGCCGCAGCCAGGCCTCCCACTCCTGACACCTGTTGCATCACTGCCTGACTTCTTCTGTGGCTGCTTCTACTACTAATATATGCTACCGACATCCATGTCAGACAGGACAGTAATCTTTAGAGCTCCTAAGAAGGCATGAGAATAAGCAAAACAATTTAAGTTCAATAATTTCTCCTCCTTGTAGAGGATTTGTGTCATATTCAATGTATGTACACAGTGCAGCAATGGTAGAATGTCCACATGCTCCCATTTTGTACGATAATGTTATTAAAACATTTATCAGATGCTAAAGATTAATACAATATAAAGTTAAAATGAGAAAAGACAAAAGAGAAAAAAGTGAAATGAAAAAGTAAGAAGATACAAAATAAAAATATAATTAGAAACAAGAAAAACATATACATAGAAGCAAATCCAACTCATCTTTATAGCACTTACAAGCAAACATATCTTCACATCCTCTTTTTAAAAATTATATCGTATTCTTTCTTCCCATATTCAACATTTTTAAATCAGCAAATCCTTAAATCACCAATTCATTTTTTTCTGTTTTTAGCCAAAAGTGTAATTTATCCCTGATCAAACAGGTCAATTTTGCAATTTCTGCAAATTCTGTCATCTTCACAATCCATTTCCCTTTTTAGGTATTTGAATATTTTGTTTGTGCATATAATAACCTTGCTGCAATCACCATATATAAACCAATCATTCATTTTCTAATTGGCTATCCAGAAGCACAATGACCACATTTTCCACTGTTTCTCTTTACTCATAGAAATAACCCTCCTTTTGCTGAGAGAAAGAGGGAGGGAGGGAGGGAGAGAGAGAGAGAGAGAGAGAGAGAGAGAGAGAGAGAGAGAGAGAGAGAGAGAGAGAGAGAGAAATAAGCCCTATTGACTTTTTGTGAGAAACAGAAAATATAATGTTGTGCTATTTTGATTATGAGTTTTGAGGATTTCAATAAAAATAATAAATTATAGAGTAAATGTAAATAATGCTTTCATCATAGAGTAGGATATTATTTTATATTAAAATTACTTCTAAATTGCTGTAAAAATAAATTTGGAAGTCACTTCTTTATCATTCTTCTTTTTCTTTTCTTTGATTTCTGCACTTCGTTCTTTCTTTCTGTCTTTGTTCTTTCTGTCTTTGTTCTTTCTTTCTTTAATTCTTCTTCTTTCATTCCAAATATTAGCGCTTGATCGTTTTGATTCTGTATTGACTATTTAAAAAATATAAAAAACCACACACACTCACATCTCATTGTGACAAAGTCATTTTGCTATTCCCGGATAACGCAGTCACAGTTTCCGGTCTGCTGAAATAAACAAATGCTTCTTAATCATATGTTATGACACTCGGTAGTTCTACACAGAAGTGAAAACATTGGTTTCATTGTTCATATACATCTAACTTATCCAAATGCTGGCATTACAAACAAAGAAAGCTAAACTTTTTTTAAAAAAAGATGGTTTTTTGCTGCAAAAACCATGAATCTCTTCACACAGAACCAGCTTATAGTCTTTCCAGAAAGTAAAATATATGTACACAAAGGACAGTGAGACTCAATAAGGACTGGAGAACAGAATCAGCCATCCAGGACTGTCCAAGAATAGCTGAAAAGTTATCTTGAGAATCTATCTTCATATTTTGCTATGCTTCCTGTTTAATATAATTGAAGACTGTCACATTTTCCACAGTGTTGTGAATAAATAAGTATACTTATAGACAGCATTATAATCACAATCATGAACCAAGTTCCAGATCAAGAATATCCTTTCATAAAATAAATCTTGCACTAGAAAAGGTGTTTTATGACATGACACTGAGCAGATAGGGACTAGTAACTGCATGCAGAAATTCACTGTGCCCAGAGGTTGAATCAATCATAAACAGATTATCAAAAGTAAATTTCTTGGGAGCAAAAAGGTATTGTATGAATATTATTTCACTATGTTGCCTATCAGTGGCAATCCAGTTATATTGGTATACATCAGATAAAGAGAAATTATGCCAGAATACATAACTCTATAGTAATTGCAATAGTAGTATACTCATTCCTTGTCAACCTTCTGTTCATCTAATGCCCACATCTACAATATGTTGCATGACATGTTCTCTGCATTATTACAGTATTCCTTGATGTCTCTGAGCATTGGTAAAAGCCTGTTCTGTGTTCATATGATTGTTGCTACTTGATCAATGACCCATACATAAAGTTCAAGTACTGAAAAAGAAACAAACTCTGACCATTGAACATTTAAGTTTAACTTTAATAAAATGCATACTTGTCCATAGATTTTTTTTTTTTAAGTTTTTGTTCAATGAGAACATTGGTCTTTAAATTGGGGATAATTTGGCCGTACTCCAAATTGGGAATATCCCAAATATATTTTTTTTAAATAAATTCTGCCCATAGAAGCTGAAATGAAATAGAGTAACTTCGTCCTCAAACTCCCCTGAGCAGCTTTGTTTGCCAGCTTTTCCATATTTTGTAGCTGGTCTTGCATCTTCCAAATGACCTGCAAATACATGCCTCTCTTGTTGGGGTTAAGTCAGGTGATAAATTAAATGAATTCCCTCCATTACTTTTAGAGTTTCACAGATATGAAACAGAAATACTACTATATAGCATATCTTTTCCATTATAGAAGCCCTTGGCAAAGGCTTTGCTGGTGTTTTGAAGCGTCTTGGAGAGTGTGTGGGTTCACTTTTTGTTCCTGTCATCTTTAGTATCTTTTATTCTTTTTTTTTTCTACAGTATCATTATATATTTTTCCTTTGATTTTAGTGTTTTATTTGCAAAATGAAGAAAGTGGGTGGGAGTCATGTAGCATATACATTTAAATAAATAATAATACATATAACTTTATCAAGCATCATGTTTTAAAATTCAGGCATTAGGCATGTCACTGCCCGGAAGCCAAGCAACACTGCTAAACATGATTCGGAAAGTGTAGCTTCTTCTTTTTCTGAACTTACAGGGACAAAAATGCTCAATCACAAATTAGACATCACCTGTCTGTTGCTTTTCAAATCAATCAGATCGGATGTTATCCCCAGATACCAATATGACAATCTGCCTTTGTTGGTTTTAATTTTCTAGGTGAAATAAAAGCTAGAAATCTGTATTACTTTACAGAATTACATTTTGTACTGCTTTTAGTAAAGTGAGTATTCTTGAAACACAACTACTGTCCTTGTTAATGCACCTGTTCCAGGTTAATGAGTGATGCCCCCACATATTATTCCTATACAATTATGCTCGTGCATAATGAGTGGTGACAAGCAGTATAGATGGCAATGGGGAAATGGGTATTGCTTTCCCACATGATTCTCTGGTCATAAATTGTTTGGGGCATTCTTATTTTCAAAATTAAAAGCATTTTCCCTGTTATCATCCATATTCAGAAGACAGTGACTTAAGACTGTCTATAATCATATTACATACTCTACATCAGGACTATATGCTACCTCCAGAAAAGGTATGTGCTTCTGGCAACTGTTGGCTTAATGCCATAACTTATCTTTTCCCTTGTGGTTAAAATAATTTAGCTCAACATTATGGAGAGTTCCCCTTCACTTCCTGTCACATTTATCTTGTGACAAAGATTGGTTGCTAGTTCATTTATGGCTACAGAATGTGACTACTAATGACAAATATTGAATATATATCAGGGATAAGATTGGCTCACAAGCAATAGCAGCATCTAGTGGCTCTGAGCTGAAGAAATGTACTAGCATATGTAATATTCAATCAGGCCCTTTTTTGCTTTACAGTAATGATGGTGATTATTATTTGCATTGTACTGTATGGTTCATGCAAAATATGTGACACTGAAGACCATTAAGCATGAGACACAAAATTCTGATCAATCACACATAGCTTAATGACTTGTTCAGCAATAACAAGATCTCAATTACCCTTGATTAGCTCAATCATTCAACTGAATGATGTCCAGGGCACATATTCTCCTTTATCACCAGAACAGTTGAGACTATAAACTGACTTACACATTCCCCAAAAGCAATGAAATGAATTTTAAAAAAATTGAAACATTAGCAGTCAATGTTGAAGGTGCCTTTCCACCTTTAAAAAAAATACATAGATGAAAGATTATTTGATGGAAGATATCATAGCTCAGTTGCACAGCGTGTGTTTTGTAGGCAAGGTGGTCCCAGGTTCAGTTCCTAGAACTTACAGTTAAAAGAAGGTCAACTAGTAGATGACAGGAAAGACCTCTGCTCATGACTCTGGAAAACTGCTTCAAGGATGGACAATCCTAGGCAGGAAAGATAAATGGTCTAACATTAGTGCACAAGGCATCTTGCTATACTATCGACAAGGAGTGAACCAGCCCTTGTGTTCTTCTGCATAAATCTTCTCAAAGGAGTACCAGAGAATGTCTTTACTCTGTTTGGAATTTTCTATTATGATGATATATGACCTGTTGCTTCCTCCTGGGAGGGGATGATTTATAACTGTTTTCAGTTACATATGTAAAAGCTTTAAGAAGCTTAATGGGTTTGCTGAATGCACACCAACATAGTCAGACCAGCCATTAGGCCCAAGGCATTAAAATGGGGAGGCAGCAATGAAGTGTTATATGGTAGATCTACACACTTCTTGAAGTTGCAACAACAAGCTTCTTTGGTATCTTCAGGAGTAACGCAGGAAATATCCAATCACAAGGGTTGAAGCAAAGAATTCTGGTTAGTACTGAATACTGAATGAGGCAAAGGAGAATTTTATGTTTCACTGCTTTGGATCAGTTCTACTTTGAAATAGCACAGCAATGATATAGGAAAGCCCATTTCTGTGCATTCAGTGTTAAATGAAATACATTGTAGTATATATCTTGGATAGAAACAAGAGTTTTTTGTCATAGTACCAATATAAACATCTGATTTTGTAGCTATATCAGGAAGCACTCTACAAAGTTGGAGGGCATTAGAGCTGCATCTGCATGCAAATTCACTCTGGGTAAAGCATAGGCCATCCAAGGCAAATTGGCTTAGCTTAGCTTAACATCCAAGTCATGACATATAACTTTTTATTAAATTAAATCAATTTACTTTCTTAATCAAAGCCAAAAATCAATACATTTTTTCACAATTAGAAGAGGCTTCTGTCCATGTAGAACAGGAGTGTCAACTTCACATCATCATGGGTGCTTCACGTGACATATTGGGATTTTTTTTTCCCCTTCGCTAAACCATGTGACACATCTGGTCCACTGGCTGGGTTTGACAATCCTGATGTAGAATTGTCTTTTTCACAAATCACACACACTCGGCAGCTTAAAATGTGCATGGAACAATGCTGCATCCTTGTTTATCTTCTATTAGAAATGTTAGCTCATAAAATAACTAATTGTAGATTTTTAGTTTACAAGCTCTCACACTTTCCTCATCTGAAAATGTGAACGCTTTGACTCACCTGCCAAAAAATTTGGTCAGGAATCCATGGAAATGTTGTGATATGTAGCATAGAACATACTTGTTTCTTATGAAGAATTCTCCAATAGGACTCCCCAATATCAGCACTGATAAGGCGGCTATTATTGGGTGTCTTGAGAAGATAGAAAATTGGGTTTAACGGCTGTTGCACCTGACTGACAAAGTTGGGGCAGAGACAGTTAGGTTTTTTTTTACCTTAGGAGCCAAACAAATTTGTCTGACTTGGGGGTTATGCACTTAGACATTGGAGAAGGAGCTCTCTTTTCCGCAGCCTTTCAGAAAACTCTTAAACTATCATGGCCAGATTATATTTCACTATAATTCTGCATCAACCAATATAACTTAGAATTGAAACAAATACTCCTTGATAGTTCTCTACTTAGTCCTCCATCTTCAGTCTGGCACCCTCCCATAATTCCTTAGTCTCAAGGGTCATTTGGAAGGTTGCCCTCATTTGTAAGAAAGATTTATAGTAGTTAAAAAGCTGTTTTGGAGGATTATTCTTACTGAGTAACCTCTGATAGGTATCTGAGGGATAGCAAGGTTCCCTAGAAGACAGCTTTTAAAACATCTGGTTTATTTGATCAAGCCAAAAATCTAAGTAGTTGACTTTCTTTTTAAGCTAGCATCAGTCCTGTAGCAGGGGAGAAATTTCCTATTTTATAACCTCATAAAATTACTGAAAAATTCTAAATAGTGGAAGAAAGTGTAAAATAAAATATTTAAAATCCTAAATCACCTCATTACTTCTTGGGTACTTTGGCCAGTGAAAATCCATAGCTACTAGAAGGCAAAGAATGACAAATTCCAAATAAATGTTTTGGTTTTCTGAGCTAAGTGAAGTCCTGAGGCAAGACTAAATCTAACATCTAAATGGCCTTCTAGGGAATATTTTGAAGAACTGGACCAGTCATGTAGAGGCCAAAATGACCATCAGTCACATCGTGCTTCACGGCATATTAATTTCAGCCTGTTAGTCACATCTCTAAGGAAATTAATTATTTTGGAAACTTCAAACTTCCAGAAGAAATAGTCATGAGAATTTTAACTTAAATGTACACATCACTTCTCATCTCTCAAAAGAAATGTGAATGTTTTCCCTATCTAGAAAATATTGAAAAACTGAATATACAGCATAGTAGTAGGAAAGTAAGCAAGATAACCATGTAAAGCACATACTTACATAAAAGAAATTTGATGATTTCCAACATAGTTGTTAATTTTTAATTTAAGTATAAGATTCACAGACTAAAAAAGAAAAAAAATGTTGAAGTGGCCTAAAAGAATTAGCATAAAGATAAAAGAGCAATATGTCATTCATATTCTTAAACAATTTCAAAGCTTCCCACAACATTTTGTATTATTATTATTATTCTTAAATTATTATTCTGAGATTTTTATCCCTCCTTTTGTATATATTGGTCAGCTCAAGACAGCAAACACGTTTAATACTCCTGCCTCTTATTTTTCCCACAACAACAAGCCTGTTAGTTGGGTTGAGCTGAAGGAAAGTGTGATTGGCCCCAAATCACCCAGCTGGATTTTGTGCCTAAGGAAAACCTAGAATTTACAGACACCAGGTTTCAGGGTTTGCACCTTAAGTACTACACCAACCTGGCTCTCATGGTAAGCCTTAGTTTGTTTTAACCTTGGCTATTTTACAAAATTGATAGCTTAACTTCGTACATCACACTTTGCTCTAAAACAATGGTTTCCAAATAAGCAAACAACAAAATGGCATAACAGCATCCAGTTGAATTATGAATCAAAAATAAGAACATATACTAAAGATTATTGCTCTCTAGTTTAGTATCACTATAATAGTTTAGGAACTTACCTAAGTTTACAGACCATTGCTACTGGTACTACCAAGGATTCCCCCCAAACTTGGAGAAATGCATTGAGATATGACATCCTGTTTTAGATGTTAAGAGACACCTAGGACTGTCTGTAGAGAGCATTGAAAAGTCAAAATGGTGATAATGTTATGTGCATGGTTGCTATCTTGACTTTTTGATTTTCCCAATCATAAGAAAACATCCTCAAGTTAACAGCAAACTTTTGTATCTTGTTTGGAGGAACTGTGAATAAAATGTAGCAAGAAAGGATAGCTTTTAAACATGCATTCTCTCACTCCTAATCTCCCCCCCTAAAAAAAAAAATTAGAAGAAAAAAGACGATGAGGCACCAATAATTTTTAAAATTTCATCTGGAAGAAATCTGCTGTGAAATTCACACCTACCTCTCAGAACATCAAAATAGGGTGAAAGAGGAAGGAAGGGCAAGTAGCTATTGAATCTTTCCAAAGAAAACCAGAGTTTAAAAATTGCTTGATAGTAAAGTGTACCATAGAGAAAGCAAATTAAGTATTCCTTGGCACGGGTTCCATGAATCTGTAATACTTCTGAAGATACCTAATCAGTATAATCTCATAAACAGGGATGCTGAAATGATTTCCAAATTCATTAAGAGATTTTCTTTCTCCTTTCAGATGCTACGATACATTTCACAAGTACTAACAATCCTTTTTATCAGTATTGTTACTGTGAATAGCCATATCTGCAAGCTGAGTTCATCGTATGCTAACCTAGCTGGTCAAAAAGGTATAGCAACCACAACTGTGGGATCAAAGTCCTGTCTTTTTTTATATACCTTGCATGTAGATATTCGTGTCACTAGTAAATGTAATTTTTCCATCAGCATGGTAGATGCTGATATTATGTTTCCATACCATTTAAAGAACATATTTATCTTTTGAATAGCAGTTAGCCTCTGGCAAGTAGTTGGGAAAAAGAAGTAGGAAACGTACCATTTGTATTATGCTAATGTCTTGTTTTTCATAAATATTTGGCTAACCACTCTGGGAATACAACA
This sequence comes from Pseudonaja textilis, assembly GCF_049901715.1. Classification (NCBI taxonomy): domain Eukaryota; kingdom Metazoa; phylum Chordata; class Lepidosauria; order Squamata; family Elapidae; genus Pseudonaja; species Pseudonaja textilis. The sequence continues at coordinate 5,907,619 of NC_141994.1, read as the reverse complement.
CAGGGTGAGTTAGAACTTCTGTGTCATGCCCCTGATGGAGACTGACTCTGAGGAAGAGGAGGAAGAGCTGACAGGGAGTGGAAGTGTGGCTCCGGAGGTTGTGGAGGAGGCTGGGGAAGGGCAGAGGCCGGCTGAGCAGGCAGAGGAGGACCCAGGCCCAGGAGAGGGCCTTGATCCTCTTCATGGGCTGCAGGTGAATAAGAGTTTGGACCTGCGTACTGGCAAACGCTGGAAACAAAGCATGGAAATATCTCTAGTTTATAGTTCCTCTCTGAGTTTGGCATCCTTCCCAGTGTGTGTTATCTGTGGACATCCTCCAACCCTTATCTTGCCTGGTTTGTGTTGCTTTTTCCCTCCTTCATGTTTGTGTGGGAGTATTTTTGTCTTCCATCAGAGATACTCAGAGCTTGGAAGCAAACTGAAGGAATAAAAGGGGCTTCACCTGTTTTCTGTGACTGCGTTTGGTTTGTATCCCACCCTGGCTCATCACATTTTGACTGTTCCAGCAGAGGAATTGGTAAATATATTATTATGGCTGATCACACTATCAGCCAGGTGTTTAAACTGGATTTAGCATTTTATATACCTATTGAAGGTATATAAAATGCAAAATAAATACAAAATCAAAGGACGGGGTGGCTCAGGAGCTAAGACGCTGAGCTTGTCGATCAGAAAGGTCGGCAGTTCAGCAGTTCGAATCCCTAGCACCACGTAATGGAGTGAGCTCCTGTTACTTATCCCAGCTTCTGCCGAACAAGCAGTTCAAAAGCATGTAAAAAATGCAAGTAGGAAAATAGGGACCACTTTGGTGGGAAGGTGTCTTTGGTGTTTAGTCATGCCGACACCATTCCATGTGTCTTTGGTGTTTAGTCATGCCGGCCACATGACCATAGAGATATCTTCAGACAGAGCTGGCTCTTCGGCTTTGTAATGGAGATGAACACTGCCCCCTAGAGCCAGAAATGACTAGCACATATGTGCGATGGGAACCTTTACCTTTATACCTATTGAGTCCTTCCCAGGAGCAGTGATAGGTTGATGTTGTTATTCAATGATATAAAGTTATTGTCAATTATTATGATGTTAATAATCTCCTTATGCTATGAAATTTGATATGCAGTTATCAAAGAGCACCACTATTCTTCAGATCACCAGGTGTTTCTGAAGTTTTTCCCAAAACATAGAATTGTAATGTAGTGAGCAAGCTATTAACATTCCCTCCTTCCTCCAACACTGCCTCAGATACTGCCTTTTCATATTAGATGTTCCAAATCATTTGATTCACTAAAAAGGGAATCAGACAGCAATTTTTATTTTCCAATATGTCAGCAATTTTGCGACAGATATCTCATATCTAAATTCATTTAGGCAAATCCTTTTCTGTCCAGTGATGCTGAAAAACTAAGAAAGGAAGTTAGCTGACTAGGAGTCTGGAGTTGTTTTTTTTTCCTCATCAAAACTGAGACAATTATTTTGATTGCTTCAGCAAAAGTATCATTGCCATAGTCAGACTAGAATCAAGTTGCAGACATACATTATCATATTGAAAGATAGTTTAGTTGCATATGCTTTTAAAACAGAACATCATTTGTTATGACTTGAAAAGCACGTTTCCTTGGTTTTAAAAAATAATAGTCGTATTAGTATGGAGCACTTATTTTATGTCAGATTACTTTTCCGCTCACAAATCCAACCAGATTTTATTTTTTAAACAAGAAAGAAATCCTATATATTGTGAGTTTGGCATCAAGAAGTGAGAAACATTATTCTGATTGAAATGTGACAAAGTCAACCTTATATAGCTTGACCTGCTTTGTATTGACATGGTTTTCCCAACTGCAACAAATTATGGATCAATTCTCAGAAATCAGTGCGAAACGGACTGCATGGGAGTCATTCAGCTAGCTTTTGTGTTTAAAAGTCTGTAGAGATTCTCAGTCATCCAGGTCATGCTTGTCCTAAAGGTGCTTTTTTTAGGAGACAACTGGATTTCTTGTTTTTTCTTTTGAAGATGTTTTGCTTCTCGAAAACTTCCTTGATGAGAAGTGAAATGTCTTCAAAAGAAAAAACAAGAAAGTCCAGTTGCCTCCTTAAAAAGCACCTTTAGGACAGCTTTCAGCTCCTCACTGAAGGAGGCTACTACTTTCAAAACAGATGTTTTCACGTTAAAATATAATGATACTTCAAGTTTCTTGCTGGTTTCATTTGAAAACAAAATAGGGTAGACTTTGCAACTTGAAGAAATTGACCAGTTGCCAATGAGTTAATACAGTTTAGTTTAGTTTAGTTTAGTTTAGTTTAGTTTAGTTTAGTTTAGTTTAGTTTAGTTTATTGTCATTGCACCTCGTACAATGAAATCAAACACCATCTTCAGTGCACATCATGACCATGAAAATAAACACAAACACACATCCTTCACACTCCACACATTGAACTGAAACCCCCGACAATGCACCAGCACTGCACCGTACAGTAGAATTCAGAAGAGCTACTGCCCTGGGATAGAAGCTATTTTTCAGCCTATTTGTCCTTGTTTGTATTATTCTGTACCGTCTGCCAGTTGGTAATAGTTCAAAAAAAGGGTTCCCAGGATGAGATGGATCTTTGAGAAAGTTTTGAGCTTTCTAAAGGCAACGGAAGCTATAAAGCTCTTCCAAAAAGGGGGAGGGGGCAACCCATGATCTTTTGGGCAATGACATTAACCCTCTGGAGTGCTTCCCTATCTGCCACTGTGCAATTGGCAAATAGGTGCAGTAAGTTAAGATAATCTCTATGGTGCAATGGTAGAAGATCACCAGCAGTTTTTCATTCAGTTGTTGTTTTCTGAGAAGTTTCAGGCTGGGCCCTTTTGACCAGTGCTGCAATGTGAGCACCCCAGGCCAGGTCCTCTTTTATGGTAACACCCAGAAACTTAAAACTGGCCACTTGCTCCACAGTCTCCATTGATAAGCTGGGTGTCTGATCTGTTCCTTCTATAGTCCACAATAAGCTCCTTGGCCTTATTGGTGTTGAAGACCAAGTTATTGTCTCCACACCACGAAAGCAACCGGTCCGCTTCATCTTGGTAGGCAGAGTCATTCCCCCTGGGATACAAACTTAATATGAGTTGTTAGGAATCTGTCCACCAATTAGTTGGGTTGGCAACATATAAACCAACAGTGTATGTTTGTAGCTTTAAGATAAAGTTACTGTATTGATTTGTACTATGTTCCGATTGGTTGATTGTATTGTGAATTGCCATAAGAGGGAGCTAGAGATCATGGCTTGTTCTCTCTGACATTCTGTATCTCTGACATTCTGTCTCTCTGACATTCTGTTGATATCTAAGGTTTATGCTGTGCTTATACTTTGATATTTTTGTTTACTGTAAATGACAAAAGGCAATCGGTAAGGAGACTTTGTAATTGGATATTATTTGGACTATATTGCCTGGACTGTTTTTTGGACTGTGCTATTTCTTAAAGTAAACTTTAACTCAATTTAGTGTATCTGTGTGTGGCTGAATAATTATTCATAACTATTCTCATAAATGTTTCCATGTGCATATCCTTGTTACTCAAGGGTTATTCTGTACATATCATAACATTGGTTATGGGTCCAGAGAGATATTGAGAATCAGTGTGAATATACAGTTTCATATTCAGACAGTTGATTGCAGTTTATTGTTAAACTACCAATGGCACAAGAACAGTCAACCAGTATATCCCAGATAACCGGTTGGATGGAACAAACTATGCTTCCTGGTCTATAAAGTGCAGCCTACTTATGTGTAAAGACAGATTATGGACTGTAGTTAATAGTCCACCAGATGTAACAGCTTGGGACCCATTGAATGATGAAGATAAAAAGAAAATAGCTGACTTTAACCGGGATAATGAAAAGGCTCTTAGTATAATTGGACACTGAGTGATCATCAGTTAGTCCATATTCGTGGTGAAGAATCTGCTGCTAGGTGTTGGGACATTTTGAAGAAGATTTATGTTCGAGATAGTGTGGGTGCACGCATACACCTTACACATAAACTGTTTAGAACCCATCTTATAAAAGGTGGCAATATGTAATTTGGAGTTTATGAAAAGGACTTTACAAGAACTACAAGAAAAGGAGCTGATTTTCTTGGAATTGCATCAAGTTTACACCATTCTTTCTTCTTTGGATGAAACTCATGATGATTATGTGTCTTCACTGGAAGTTTTAAACAGAGATGAACTTACATTGACTGGCATAACTGGAAGACTGTTAGAAGAGTCAAGAAGAAGGCAAGATAGAAATCAACTGAGAGAAAGACAATCACAGGAAGAAAAACTGTCTTCAACTGCCTATATCGTTAGGAAATGTTTTTCTTGTGGGGCTAAAGGTCATATAGCCAGATACTGTAAAAAGGGTAAGAAACAGAATGCTATTAATATACAGAGAGCTTATAAAGATGTTAGTTTAGCCATATCAAGTACAACTACAACTGTAAATCATGATATATGGGTAGTGGACAGTGGAGCATTGCAGTATATAACTAAAAGTAAAGAGAGGTTTGTTAACATGACAAAGAGTAAACAGCATGTATCATTAGCTAATGGATGGAAATTGAGAGCATCTGGAGAAGGTACTACATATTGTTCATGTATTAATGAACGTTTACCGATGTACCTAGACTGATATTTAACTTGCTATCTGTAAGAGCAATGGTAAAAGCAGGACTTGTTGTAACCGTTCAGGGAGATAAATGTTTAATTGAAAAACAGGGTAAACGCGTTACTGCAAGATTGGATAACGGTTTGTTTATTATACATCATAATCCATTAATTAATGCTAACTCAGTTTATGAGAATAAAAAGCCTCATGATGAATGTATTCATCTGCTCCACAGATGTATGGGACATATAAATTTCAAAATGCTAAGGAAAACTGTTGAGTTATCTAATGGTATAAAATTAAAAACTTGTACAAAGTATTTAAATTGCAATGTTTGCAATCAAAAAACAAAGCAAGGTAATTTCTGCAAATAAGGTAAATGGATTCAAAACCACTGAACCATTAGAGGTTGTTTTTGCTGATATTATTGGACCTAAGAAACCTAGTTTAGGTGGAGCATGTTACATATTAAATATAATTGATCATTTTTCCAGATATGGTTTCTGTTATTTAATGAAAACGAAGACAGAAACATGCCAGCATTCTGTAAACTGGCTAAAATTTGCTGAAAGGAAAAAGAAACAGAAAGTTATTAGCTTAGTAACAGATAATGGTACTGAACTTACCAATAGGAAATTTGAAGCCATGTTACAGAAAGCTGGCATTGAACATAAACATTCTGTTCCTTATAGACCACAACATAACTCATATATTGAATGTAAAGGACAAACATTACAGGCTATGGCTAGGACTATGATTTTGGATTCTGGTTTATCAGAGAAACTTTGGGGTGAAGCAATAATGTGTGCTAACCATGTTTTGAATAACATAGTGAATTCAATGACTGATGAATTACCATTTACTCGTTGGAATGGGGGAAAAAAGCCAGATCTCAGTTATTTACATACATTTGGAACCCCAGCATGGGTTCATATTCCCACACAAGTAAGGCAAAAGGGACAACATAGAGCAAGACAATTATATTTTGTAGTTATGAAGCTAATCATAGATCATTTAGATTTTGAGAGCCAGGTACTACTACTAATGTATATTGCAGTGCAAGTGTTAAATTTCTGGAGCATATTGACTGGAGAAAGCTTGAACAGGAATATACTAAGGTGCAGGATAGTGTTGTTGTTGAGACTCCATAGTTTACCGATAATCCTAATGATAATAATATTGATGATAAGATAGTGGAGGAATCTTCAATGGAGGAATCATCAATAGAAGAACCCTCAATGACTGTAGAAGACGAGGATTTGATAGGGGGGGTAAAGGAAGAGGACATGCCAACAACATGTACTGAGTTGCCTAGGAGGTCAACTAGGGAGAGACGTCCACCTGACAGATTTGAAGCAAGCATTGTATCTCAGGTTAATACAGAACCTTCTAACTTCAATGAAATAAAACTGTATCCTACAAAGGATCAGGTAGCTTGGCAGGAAGCTATGAATAGGGAGTTAAAATCGTTAAAGGATTTAGAGGTGTATGAGGATGTAAAGTTACTACCAGGTGAGTGTGCAATAGGTTGCAAATGGGTCTCTAAGATAAAGACTGGTGTGGATGGGACTATTACCCATAAAGCAAGATTAGTTGCTCAAGGATTTGCTCAAGGATTTGCTCAGTCAGATAAGGTCTATGATGAAGTGTTTGCACCTAGTCTGAGAGAAAATACATTGAGAGCAGCATTAGTTTGGGCAGCTAAGAATAAATGTAAAATAAACCATGTAGATGTTGAAACTGCATATCTACATGCACCTTTACAACATACCATCTATATGAAAAAGCCATTAGGCTTAAAGGATGATGGAAAAACTGATTATTGGAAATTAAAGAAAAGTCTTTATGGTTTAAAGCAATCTGGTTATGAATGGAATAAATGTATTGTAAAGGAATTAGGTTCATTACGTTTTGAAGCTGGTCTAGCTGGTCCTTGTTTGTTCTGAAGAGAAAAAGATGGTTCAATTTCTCTATTACTGTTATTTATGGATGACATTGCAATTATAACTAAAACTGAACAAGAAGCAAATGAAATTATTTATAATTACAAAAAAAAGGATTAGAAATTTAGGGGAAATTAAGCATTATTTGGGTCTTGATACAGTGAAAACGAATAAAGGTTTTAAAATTTCACAAGCCAAGAAGATTAGCCAATTATTAAAAAGCTATAACATGGAGCATTGTAAATCTGCTAAGACACCAACGAGTAAGGAATTTACACATAGTGATATTAAAAGTCCTATGTTTGATAAGGAAATATATCAGTCCTTAATCGATAGTCTATCATATCTGAGTAATTGGTCTAGACCAGCTATATCTTACAGTGTAAACCAATTAGCCAGGTATAACGTTGAAGCAAATGAAAGGGATTGGCAAGCAGCTAAGTGAATAATTAAAACACACAATCAATTATTCATTATATTTAGAACCAAGTAATGAATTAGTGTTAACTGCATATGCTGATGCAAGTTTTGCTACTGATATAATGACTCATAAGCCAACATCAGGTATAGTGGTAATGTTGGGTAATGCTTTAATAGGATGGAAGTCTATTAGGCAGCAACATATTAGTTTATCCACTATGGAAGTGCAAGTCTCACGTTTATCTTTAATGTGTACAGAATTGATATATTATAAACAATTGTTGAAGGATATTGGAATTACTGTACGTGATCCATTTATTGTTTATGAAGACAATCAATTTGCAATTAATATGGCTACTAATTTAGCTGTTAAAACAAGGTCTAAACATACTGATTTGAGATATTTGAACGTTAGACAGTGTGTTCAAAATAAATTAATTCAGTTAGAATACTGCATGACTGAACATAATATTGCAGATCATTTCATGAAAGCTCAAGGTGCAATTAAGCATAAAGAGTGTTGTGAGAATTATGGTTTAAAGATGTAATGTATTATATATTGACTAACCCAAAGGGGAGAATGTTAGGAATCTGTCCACCAATTAGTTGGGTTGGCAATATATAAACCAACAATGTATGTTTGTATCTTTAAGACAAAGTTACTTTATTGATTTGTACTATCTTCTGATTGGTTGATTGTATTGTGAATTGCCATAAGAGGGAGCTAGAGATCATGGCTTGCTCTCTCTGACATTCTGCATCTCTGACATTCTGTCTCTCTGACATTCTGTTTATATCTAAGGTTTATGCTGTGCTTATACTTTGATATTTTTGTTTACTGTAAATGACAAAAGGCAATCAGTAAGGAGACTTTGTAATTGGATATTATTTGGACTGTAAAATGTATATGACCTGGACTGTTTATTGGACTGTGCTATTTCTTAAAGTAAACTTTAACTCAATTTAGTGTATCTGTGTGTGGCTGAATAATTATTCATAACTATTCTCATAAACGTTTCCATGTGCATATCCTTGTTACTCAAGGGTTATTCTGTACATACCATAACATGAGTCATCCTCCACACATACTTATTACCCCATTCACTCTAGCCCTGTGATGGCGAACCTATGGTACATGTTCCACAGGTGACACACAGAGCCATTTGTGTGGGCACACGAGCCCCATCCAACCTTACCTCACTGTGCATGTGCACACCTCCTAGCTGATTTTCGACCCGTTACCAGATCAGTATGGTGCAGTGGTAGGATTCAAAAAAAAATTACTACCAGTTCTGTGAGCTTTGTGGGCGTGGTGTGGCTTTGTGGGTGTGGCTTTGTAGGCATGGAAAGGGAAACATACTCTAAAATCCCCATTCCCTCCCCACCCCACTAACCTGCTTTTCAGCTCCATTCTACTGTGCAGGGCAACCTAAGAAGACCCAGATGATCAGCTGGGAGTTGGGAATAGAGAATAGATGGGGGGTGGGATCAGTCAAATGCCAGTTCTCCAAACTACTCAAAATTTCCACTACTGGTTCTCCAGAACTGGTCAGAACCTGCTGAATACCACCTCTGGTATGGTGTAGTTTCTTTGAATGTAACTAAATTTTGTTATATTTCCTGTAAAATTAAGCAGATTTTGACTGCCCATTGACAATCCATTACTAATTGTAATATATTGTCTTTCTATTGTTACTATTATTTTTAATTCTTCTTATTTCTAGTCTGGTCTGTAACCATAATAAAAGTTATTATAATTATAGACATGTCAATAGATATCAATATGCTATCTATAACTATTACTACCAAAACAAAGCAGCTTCCTGAATGGTTTTCCCTGGTCTTAGTTTCTAACAATCTCTTAGCGATTAATCCAAATTTTATGTTCCACTAAATATAGCTCTGCCAATGACTCCAATATTAGTATAATGTAATTGAATCTGAGGTTCAAAAGTAGAAAAATAGAATTTAATGAACTGCTGCATAAAGGTAATGGCAGTCAGATAATGTGAGGATAATGAGGGTAAATCATTCTCTGTAGCACAGAGTAGACATCCTAAAATAATAATACTAGTCCAAAGTACAAGGTGCAGAAAGGCATGATGTTTTTGACTACTTTTGAAATTACCCAACCTCAAGCAAAAGCTGCATGTAGATTCTTTCAGGCACATCTGAAGAAATGCAGTCATTATCAAATTATCACAATCAAAGTGTTCTTATTGTTAGATTTTTTTTTAAAAAAACATTCATTTAAAATGTTATGGAGTTGCTCAGTCATCCATGTCATGGTTGTCCCAAAGATGCTTTTTCAAGAGGCAACTTTCATGTTTTTTTCTTTGAAGACATTTTGCTTCTCATCCAAGAAAGCTCTTCAGAAAGTCCACTTGCCTTTGAAAAAGCACCTTTGGGACATGCATTTAAAATCTGTCTTCCTCTAACATAATTCCATTATATTCTCTGTCCTGAATTCTGGAACAAAGAAAAAAAAGGGCTTGACCTTTTTTTTATATAAGTACCCCATTTGCCCCCAAAATAAGACTCAGCTGGAAAATAAGCATTTGATACTGTATTTCCCCAAAATAAGACCTAACCAGAAAATAAGCCCTAATGCATATTTTGGAGCAAAAATTAATATAAGATCTGGTCTTATTTTGGGGGGGAAACACAGGTAATAGCAACCATAGTCCTCTTTCCAGGCTAAGCCCAATTCCTTTAATCTTTAATTGTAGGAAGTAGCTTTTGATCCCTGAATATTGCCCTTCTGTAAACTTCTTCCAGTTTGTTTGAAAGCTTCTTAATATACAATGTTGATTATTCCTTCTCCATTTGCAATCGGATCTTTCTGCACATATACTATTAATATGAAAGGTCTTCCATCTTGTACTTACCATCTGATATACGTTTCCTAATTGAAAATAATTAGTTTCAGTTATATTTTATTCTGCCATTTTCAGCTAATTTATACAGTATAATATACCGAAATTATTATTTCTCTTTTTTTAGAGCAGGATTTTTCAAACTGTGGTTCCGGAACCTCTAGGGTTTTATGAGAACTTGATGTAATTCCATGAGAGGTTAAAAGGGAAAAAAAAAAAGTTTACTCTTATACAACCAATTGTCAATCACTTCAACTTTGGCTCTTGACCAAAGGTTCTAGGAATGTTTTTTTTAAGTTCCTGAAAAATTAGTGTCATTTACATATAAATATTTTTTTCCCTTTTCATAGTTCAATAACACTGTAGGTGAATAGAGAGTAGACAGTCAACGGACTGAACTGCCCTCCTCTACTTCTTATCAGGGGTAGGCTGCTACTGGTTCTCTCTGGTTCGGGAGAACCGGTACTGAACCAGTAGCTAATTTTATGGCTGGTTTGGAGAATCAGCAAATCTCACCTCTGGCTGGCCCCACCCCACCCACTCGACCCCACCTCTCCCGGGGGCCATTTTGGATGCCATTTTGGATGCCATTTTGGATCTGTGCAGAGGCTCAGGGAGAGCGAAAAATGGCCCATGTGGGGACTCCTGGGCCACGCCCACCCAGCAACTAGGCAGAGAACTGATTGCTAAACAATTTTGAAGCCCACCCCTTCTTCTTATCAGTATTCAGAATTCCAAAGATCCTATGTTTTCCCTGAAAACCCCATAATTGTTATAATTAGTATAATTAGATTACATTTTCAAGTAACCTAGATTTTCCTTAATAAAAAGATACAAAAGCTTTAGCAGTAGACACCTTTTATCTTTATGAAAGTACTTCTTAAAATTTTTGATTTAAAAAAGAAAAGTGTGAGAATAAATTGATATCTGTTCCTTATGTGGAAAAAAAGCCTATCAACTTTCAGAAAATTAGGTATCACGAATTTCCAGTAAAAATAATAATAAAATCTTATGGAGTAGCTTAAGGCAAACCATTGTCTCTTAGAGCCATTTTCACATGATGGAATACAAATCCAGGTTTGTAACTCACTAGTATACAGAAGAAGAAACTGTCCTTGCCCTGGTAAGAAACCACAATCATATCTAACTCCCTGACATATATACTTGTCACACTGAAGTTATATTTTTGAAGTAAATATAAATATATCAAATTGTTATGTCTCACCTATATTCATAGATGAGAAGACAAGGTTTCAGAATTCAAAATATTCAAGCAGAAACAAAACCAGATTCAAAAGGGTTAAGTTAGCACAGTTTTCCAGTCCTTGGCAGACTTCCTGGAACCTGTCAGGCTAATCAAAATTGTCCATAACTCACAAGGCCACTTCAAATGTATTCTTCCGACTCATCAAACACTTTGCTTCCAAGCAAAGCTTGAGAGTCAGCATGCCTCTTTAAATAACCTGGATAGGTGTGTCAGTCTCTCCAATCAATGTTTGGCCTGACGCCTCCCTTCAGAGTGACGTTTCCTGGTTCTCCTAGTTCTGGCGTCAATCCACGATTTGTCAGTTTCCTCACTGGAAACTTCTGTCTCATTTTATTGATCATATGCTGGCATGAACGAAGTCAAAGGTTCTGGGGAGGATTGTCTCTGTGACAATCTCTCATCCTCCTGGCTCACGTCTGTGTCCTCTGATAATTCAGACTCCACATTCACAGCAGGCTCCAACCTTCCATCGTCAGAGTCATCAGAGTCAAAACTCCCAGCAGGATCGATCCTTCCAGTCACAACATCAAATTATCAAAATATAAACCTGAACAGTATTACCAAAGCTTGCATACAAATATCCTACACCAGGGTAATTGCAAAAACGAACAGCTATTAGTGAACTTAATTTACTCACTTCATAGGTTCACAGCAATCTGATATTATGTCAAAATGGCAGACAGAGTAAGGCTATGTTGCAAATGTCCTAACATTTAATGTCAATTTCTTTCCCTGTGACTTTCTCTAACAAACATCACACACGTGTGATTTTGGAAAGCTAAATAAAGGCTGATTCCTTCGAATACTGTATTAATATTTACCAGAGTCATGACAAATCATAAAAATAGAATGATAACAAAGTGGTTTGCATTGCAAAGCACCATCTTACACCTTCTAGGTACAGATGAAACACTCATCCTTGCATTTCTGGCTGAGAAGTTTTTGTTACAGCAAATACACTCACCAAGTAAACATGTTCACCAAGCTACCTATATTCATATCCATCTGTTCCAATGGCAGCAGGTTACCTCTATCATGCCAGGTAAGGTTTAGCAGAGCTTCTAAGTATGCCAGAGATGAGCATATATGCAAGTGTTTATAATGTGAACAAGACCATTTCATCTGTAAAGTGAAGATCAAACCATTTCATTACTAAAATGCCCTTCCTTTTTACCCGGAAGAGGTAAGAAGACTTGAGCATCATAGTTTGTATAGTCTGTATTGCTAGACCTTTGTCCCTGAAAGAAGTCATGAGCTGAAAACATAATATATTTTACTTTCTAGCACCAAAATCTGTCTGGTGTGTGCAGATCAAAAGTCACAACCAAATGATGCAAAAACCCACCAAACACCTGAGTCCTTTGGCAGCATACAAACAGTCCAGGGAAAATAGGATTAAATCAGGCCTGTTTCTGAAGACTACCATCACTGATATCTTTCCAACAGAGTTGGAAAACAGCAAAAACAGCACCAGCTGCTTCATATTCAATAGAAGAGAATATTTGTAGCTCAGTGTTGAACTGTAGGGTCTTTAGTGCTCTCTGAGCTTGTTTTTTTTTTTTTTTTTTGCAGTTGTTTCACTATCCAATTAGGTAACAACACTGATGAAGTTACCTAGCATGGTAATGAGACTTCTGCAAGAAACAACCAAGCTTAAAGAGTACCAAGGACCCCACAGCTTTATGTTCAGCCTTTCCAGTACTTTTTTTCATCTAGATTTAGCTCAGGATTGTCAAACTCATGGCCCCGCTGGCCGGATGCGTCATGCACTGGCCACGCCCATGCCCGATTTAACAAAGAGGGAAAAGTCATGACACATCACCTAACACTCCATGACAATGCGAGTTTGACACTCCTGGTATAGCTACATTGGAGGAAATCTAGTTGAGAGAACTGACGAATCAATCAACCAGTTTGGTTTGCTGATTTATCAATTTCTCGACTGGAAATTTGTTTTGATCAGTTCTATATCTAAATATTTTGTCCCACTGTTCATGTCAATCTGTTTGAAAACTTGCAAGCCTGTGACTAATGTGTACATGCTTTCAAAGTGTTTTTTCCCTTACTATTACTGGAAATTGCATTTAATAATGGTTAACGGAATAACATTTACACTCAGCCCAATCTACATTATAGGGTTGTGGTTGTGGATATAAAATGGATGATTCCATTTAAGTTACTTAGATGGCCAAGAGGAAAGGTGAATTATAAATCTAACAAATACTGCAATACAATACAAGAAGTTCATTCTTTTACTAATATACAAGAATTGTTCTTGTGTATATTTTGCAACCACCCCTAATTTATAGAAATTGTGTTGAAAGAAAAGCATCATTTATCAAATACATTTTTAATCTGTATTTATGAATATCCCGAGGTTTCCTCAAGTCTGCTAATGCCCTTCTGTTTTGTGTGAATGGTGTAAGCTAGAGTATGTATGCAGCAGTTGTCAATATCCAAGGCCTGGAAATAGAGTAAACACAGTTAGTCCTTGACTTACAATCATTTGCTTAGTGACCAAAGTTACAATGGCACAGAAAAAGGTGCCTTATGACTATTTTTCACACTTACAATTGTTATAGCATCCCCACGCTCACATGATTTACATTCAGAAGCTTGACAACTGGCTTGTATTAATGATAGTTGTAGCATCCTGAGGTCATGTGATCAGCTTTTGCGAACTTCTGACAAGAAAAGTCAATGGAGAAGCCAGGTTCACTTAACTACTGGGTTACTAACTTAACAACGGCAGTGATTCACTAAACAAATGTGGCCAGAAAGGTCATAAAATGGGACAAAACTCACTTAACAAATTTCTCACTTAGCAACATAAATTTTGAGCTCAATTGTGGTCCTAAATCAAGGAATATCTGTATGCGGAACTAATGCCATCAGCCACATACCTCGATTCTTTTCATCTGATCCAAGTTTCTAGATAATGTTTGACCTGCAGTAAAAGGCTTTTTTAGAAAGTTATTCCCCTACATTGCCCTTTCCTTCTCAATGTATCATGTGATGTGAAAAGCCTGAAATTCTCTCTTGTTGATATGTATTCCACATTTTCTAGGTAATTCAATTTACATGCTGAAATTCAGCTTACTGTCCAAAATCAAACTGCTGCTCAATAGTTTGTTAGTATTTACTTATGCATAATTGAACGAGACCAACAATATAAAAAAAGGGTAACCAGACCTCAATTTCTCCAGAGCAAAAGGTGAAGTGACATTAACCTTAGTCATTGCCTTTTATAGCAGATGATCACTAGCTTCAAAATGAGCGTTTCAGCAGCTGCCCACAATATGTGTGCCATATTCCTTCCCAATACTATTTTGGCTTCTACAGAAACACAGGCTCTTTGTGGAGTTGAATAATCATTTCTTTGTAAAGTCATCTGTCCTGTTTAGCTGATTGTTTCTGAGAATTTTAAATTAAACATGTTGTGTACCAATCAATGGTAAAACTGAATGCCATAGAATAGGAATGATATAAACCTGTTTTTCATCTATCCCCCTAAATCTTGTTCTTACAATAACAGACTTGTTTGAATTGACAAAATAATTAGTCTGGTTATTTTTTACATATTTATATAGAAATACATAGACATTAAGTTATTGGTTCAAATAAAAATGTATCTTATCAGGATATAGAGTCCTTTCTTGCAGGTGATGAAAAACAGATCATTAAGACATAACAATCAATATTACCAGCTTTGCCACACTGTCTTCTGTTAGACTGGCAGACTATTGCAAGTTGTTTCAATGGAAGATTAACGCAATTCAAATCAATCTCTCCAAGAGCAGTTAGCAAACTGTTTTCCTGAAGCAGCAGGCATGACAGGGATTCATCCTTTCTAACAGAAAGACAGAAGATGGGAGCAACTTGCCAGAAAATATTTAACTGCCAACTATCAGCGCTAATTGAATTGCAGGTGCCCATGAATGAACAAAAGGGTGGCTTTCCCAGTCTAGCGAGACACGTTCTCTGTGTATGATAAATCTCAGTGTCTCGCTGTAGCCTCACATTGTGGTTAGTTAATGCCAAGTCAATTTATGATAAAATCCTCCTACTTCTTTAGATAGGAGACACTTGTGGAATGTGTCATCAGATCCTGGTGAGGATGGGGATATAGCCCTACCTGAGATTTACTCACCAAATCAGACTTAGTGGATACTATTGGACACTAGCAGACACTAGCAGACTCAAAGGTAGTAATGGGGCAAATTTGGCAAAATTGTCTTCAATCTTGCATCTATGAAGAAGTAGATAGGCTTGGCAATATGAGTTCTGCTACTAGTTGGGTAGATACGTGTTCCACCTGGTTTCTTCAGACAATCAGAGATGAGTTGAGCAATTGGATTCAATAAGTGATTAATGCCTCTTTGAAGGAATGGGATGTCAAACTCAAGGCCCGCCAGCCAGTTCTGACCACAGAGTGCTTAAATCTGGCCCGTGGGACTGGCCTGGGAAAATCAAAGGACCAGCCTACAATGCCTCTGCCAAACAAAATGGGATACACCAGGTTTTGGCTGGCAAAGTGCTGCAGGAAGCCACCCAGGCAAAAAAACAAGACACAGGGGCTGCATGTGGCCACCCCACATCCCATTTTGGATGACAGGGTGCTGCAAGAGGCATCTGTCCCATCTCCTTTGATCTTTGCCTCCCCACCTACCCCCCGCTTGCCTGTAGAGGAGAACTACAATGCTGATTCAGCCCTTTTTGAAATCCTGTTTGACACTCCTGGGTTATATCTGATAGTATATCTGGTTATATCTGGTGGTGGTAGGACTACAGTTCAAAGAATGATAGATGAATCAAATTTTCCTAATCCCTTTCAATAAAGGATGAAATTTGGATATGGGGGAAAAACTTTATTGATTGCTGCCAGAATTTGGATAGAAGGAATGTTATTCTCCTAGTCCTATCAGATCTCTCAGTTGTGTTTGACATCATTGACCATCCTTTTTGGACTGCCTGCAAGAGTTTGGGCTTGCAGCGTCCAAAAGGCAGTTTTGCATGGTTCCACTCCTTTCTGAGTGGATGGTTCAAATCAATATTGATGGGGAATTGAGCCTTTGGCCCCTTCTTTATATATTATGTGGTTTTTTTTTCCAACATCTTTAGGAAACTCCTTGCATAGCTCCGTTTGGGGTCAGGTTTCATCAATATACTGATTGTACGGTGTTGTATAATTTTATGCTGGTTTGGCATACCAAGATAATGTTTACAAGATGTTTGCAAATGTAGGGCATTTATTGGGATGAAACAAGCTGAAAAAATCCAAATGTCCAGAAGCTACAGGCTCAGCAGTGGTCCCTGTGCTGGAACTGAACAGGGTTGCATTCCTACTAAGAGTGCAGGTCTACAACTTGGTGGATTTTCTTGGGTCACAGCTCCTACTGTGAATCAGCAAATTGAATATACAGCCTGTGGGATCTGCAGCTGGTCTGCAACTTGAAACCTGGGCAGAGTAAGATGCCATATTGATAACTAATCACAGCCTTATTATTTCAAGATTGATAATTACTATAACAATTTGCATTCTATTTGCCTTTTAAGACAATCCAGATTCCCAACTTACATGCAAAGGACATAGCAAAGCAAGATTTGGAAGTACAAACATTTGGACACTGTAATACACAATAGGGTAGAATATACATCCAAAGAAGTGAATTGGAAAAGAAAGGAAAGAGAGCTGTAGCAACTGGTTTTGTCTGTCTTGCTCTGGTATTAAAAGAACATACAGAATTTCATTTCTTGATTGGTTAGTTGAATCAACCAACCACATCAAAAGCACAACTTCTACACTTACTGCTCCATGGAATGAAGCTACATATTGTGCTGGGAAAATTACAGACAGTTACAGACAACTCCAGACAATTCAGAACTCCAAGTCCATCAAGAAGTCCATCAAAGTGAGAATTTATTAGATGTTGGCACATCTGGGAAAAAATCCAAATCTGAATTCCTGCATTTTCCCCACTCCACACTAAAACTCACACCTTGCCCCATTTAGTGGCTCTCAGATCACACTGGCCATCAATCTCCTGTCTCAACTGCCACCAAATTTCAATCACTCCCCTCCAGGTGCCAGCAGCTTGTCCTTGATCGCTGGTGAAAGAATGTTATTATGGCTATACTCCCTTCACTACTATCCCGTTCCCACAGCTTGCCCATCCCCCGCTGTGGCAGCCCGGAATCTGTTTCACGATGGATCCAGGGCTGACAGGACCTTTGTACTTCAATTTAAATTGTGTAGCAAGTAACACATACAGTGTAAATTTATATATGTAATTTATTTTGCATAGCAAGATTTATACAACAGATAAAAGATATGAACATCTAAAATACTGTTTTAAAATATAAGAATGCAATTTGGAGCAACAACAATCCCTAAAATCATAACTAAGCCATTATTTCTAAATAGTTCTATTTTCTGAATGCCTTCTACAAATATATTAACTTAATTTTTTTGTGGGGGGGTTCTTTTCCTGTATGAATTCAGATAATTGTTCTCTATAAAGCTGATGCTCATTTTTTTTACTTCAAGAATTAAATTTTCAAATATTTCATTTTAGGCAACTAGTTGCCTATTCTGTCCGGATTGTCTACACAATATATCCGGGGAAAACTTTATCATACTAGCTTGATTGAACATATGGTGATAGTTTTCAAAATGTCCCACCACTCTGGAGAACAGGTTTGCCAGGAATGATAAAGTCTAGATCATATATTAGGGGTCAAAAATGCTCTCTCCGCTAGAGGATGCTGGATCCCAGTAAATTTAAATAAGTATTCAGTATGAATACTGAAAAGGTGGGTGGGAATTTGGAGGACTTCTAGTCTAACCTCCTACCCAAGCAGGAAGCCCTATACCATTCCAGACAAGTGGCTATTCAATCTCTTCCATGTTTCTGTGATTGGCCTTCATTTTTTTAATTACAGTAACACAAATAAGGTTGCTCAAATAAACTGTTTTTTTCCTATTTACTTTTTTTCCTATTTACTTTTAAAAGCTGCGAGATTACAAATTTCCTCTTCTGTTATCAGTTAGATAAATATTTCCCTCTTTTGTTGATACCTAAAATAAGCACCTCCAGGAACGGAGAATTGAAAGGCTATAAAACTTGCCCAACAAAAGGAATCCCTTTGTGATTCAAATTTCTGAGACCCTCCCTGCCGCTTGGGCTCACCACAGCAGATTGGGGAAGGGTCCCTGGTTCTGTAAGTAATTTGATAAACACAATCTTGCTTATTTCAGTCCTGACGTCTCTAATGTCCTCTTGCTTCAGTATCTATCCTGCAAATTCCAAATTAGCCAGCAACATAAGAACTTCAGAAAATTACCTTGTAGAGATTATTCTATGTAAAAAAAAAAGCTTCTAAATTATTGAGGACTTCAAATGCTTAATACACTTATTAAATTTGGGGCCAGGGAAACATTCTTGTTGGGAAGCGAACAAGTATTTTCTTCCATTTGTTCAGAGATGCCAATAATTCAAAGAATCTTGAACAGCTAGCCTGCTGTCTTATTATTTTACTTAATTTTAGCTACAGATAGTTTTGTTGAGGAATAATTATAATTCCCTGAAATCAGTATATAATGGATATCTATTTCACATTAAGAAATTAGTTCTACTGGCCAGACTTGATCAGCTTCCTATAAATTGCTTATTGAAGGGAGACTATAGGAATTGCTATAGGTCCCACACACGATCTGCATCACTCACTTAACTCTTACAGTATTATCTTAACAATGAACTATATGATAATCGAAAAGGCTAGATTAGATTATTGTTGGTTACGTAAGACACCCTCACACTCATAGTCTTACAGATATTTTAAAATAAAATAATGAATGAAAGAAAATGAAAGTAGCAATTCTAGTAGTGTTCTTTGAGTATTTCATATTTAGCCATTTAAGGCTCTGAGTATCTGTTTGCAAGCAGAGCTAGAGTTGTGGTTTCATTCTGCTGGGAAATTTCTCATGTTTAACAGCAACATGCCAAGTAAATCAAATACAATTCTAATCTATCTCTGATATAACTGCATGTACTGAACTTGACCAGGAGAAATGGATGACAATACCACTTGGTTAATTTTTTATTATTATTACATTTGTCTTCAAAATAGAGTGGAGATTTTAAAAAAATATGATATGAGAGAAATTGAAGATGACAGTTTTATCTATCCCTACACTAATAAGAAATAATCTTTCAAAAAAATAGCTATTCATAGGATACAAGATACTGTACAAATCATTCCCTTTCATCCAAAAATGAGGAATTTGTGTCCCTCCAGATGATGCTGATTTATAAGTCCCAAACTGTTCAATATTAGCTAAACTATCAGAAGCTGTTGCAAAATAAAATTAAGTGACACCTGGAATCACTACAGGTTACTTGAGTAATTTTATTGATGCTTTTATAGTTTTAAAAACATCCTTTCTCTTTTTGATCATGTAAGATTACCTCACATAGGAAATGCAGGATTTATTATCACAATTGGAAGCAGAAATTCCATTATAAATCATTGTGGTCATAAGTTGAGTCAGACCCAATTTTCTGACAATTTTCACCATGATTGTTAAGTGAATCCAGCTTTCACCGTGCTGTTTTTTGCTTGCACAAAAAGTTGCAAATCATTATTATGTGACTGCAGGAGGTTTCAACTAACCATAAATGCAAGCCAATTACCAAATGCCCAAATTATAGTCATGTGACCACAGGCATGGGACAATGGTCTTAAGTGTGAATACAGGTGATAAGTTACTTTTTCAAGGCTGTTGTAACTTTGATCCATCATTAAATGAATGGTGGTAAGTCTACTCATAATCTAATTTTAACTAAATGTGCAATTCTGCAGAACCTGACTAAAAAGCTTTGCCTTCTGAAGAGATGAACTGTGAAGATTAGAGTGAAGTTCTCATAGGTATTTCAGTGTGACAGGAATTTGAAAACAAAATGGACCTAAATTGTGAAGGTTGGCAGAAAAGTGTAAATCTGAAAACTGAAGAAAACCAAGTAAATTAGATTAGAGCCATCAAAAATCCATCTGAAACCAGTACATCTCTTATTCTTTCTTGTGAGATGCTTGTTGTTCTTTCATAGCATATGGTGCTTCATGTATAGTATTGGAAGCATTGACTGGAAATCTAATATCTCAAATTTTATGGAATGATTCAGGAGATCACTGCTGAAACAATATTAAAAGAGTTGGTACTTCTGAACATTATAAAAGTTTGTCTCATTTTAACAATACAACACTAAGCATTGTTACCGTGTACTGATTTTCACTACTAGAAAGCAGTGCAATGAATGAAAGAAGCATTTCAATTATTGTCTTGACACTGTCCACCATTACACCAAATACCTCATTCACCAAATACTAGGACTTCTTCTGCTACAAAAAGATATAAGACTCTCCATTATGTATCATCGGATATCTGTCTGTTAGAACTTAAGAGCTGGGCACAAACTACATATTAAGTCCCAGATCAGGTTGACAAAAAGTGCTTGTCTCACATAACTGACCTTGCCCAATTAATTAAACTGATTCAGCAGCATTTCCTGACAAGAACAATTAACCAACAGATCAGCCTGCCTTCTGAAGTTGTGGGTCTCCATCACTGGAAATTCTCAAAAAGAGATTGAACATTAATTTATCTGGGATGGTACGAGGATTCCTGCTTTGGACAGGCGTAGTAGACCTCCAAAGTCCTTTCCAGCCCTATGATTCTTTGATTCTATGATTCATTCGTGCTAAGATCAAATTCATTCTAGCAGATCTCAAAACAGATTCCCTTAATCTATGTTTATTTGTTGTTTGTTTGTCTACAGAATATAAAATTTTTTCCCCACCTGTTACGTCTCTGGGCAGCTTAGAGCAGAGTCTCCAACTGGCCAAGCGGGGAGGTGTGTGAGTGGCAGGCACACGCTTGCATGCACATCTCCATTGGTGCACGTGCATCTGCTCATGGGAATGGAACTTCTTGTGTGAGCAGAGGGCACTTCCGCGTGAAGTTCAACTCGTGTGAGCAGAGGGTGTTTGAGTGGAGGGCACATGTGCTTTTTTGCACAAAGCTCCACTCACGCAAGCCGACAGTTTTCCACGGATGGAGAAAAGCTCTATTCACACAAGTGGAGCTTTGCACACGATCACAAGTGCCATCCACTCGAGAGCGAGATCACAAGGGTCCGCTGCTCACATGAATGGAGCTTCGTGCAAGTGTGCTTGCTCACCACTCATATGAGTTGAGCTTCATGCACACACTTGCCCATTGTGGCTGAGTTTCAAACAGGCCACGGTCCGGTAGTGGACCGTGGCCTGGGGATTGGGGATCTCTGTCTTAGAAAATATAGTAAAAATAAAAGATTAAAAGAAAAAAATGTACATAATAATAAAAAAGGTGGATGGAAAAAAAATAACAGTTCAAAAGGACAAAACATCACACACGAGACCCATTACTACACAGATCCTGAGCCTGGGGACAAAGCCAGTTTTCAAAGTCTCATTTAAATACTTCCAGTGTACTGTCCCTTCTTAAGGTAATAAGAAAAACTGGAAAAGAAATCTTGAAAAGAGAATGATCTTCAAAAAATGTACTGTATGAAAACAGTTCTCAATAAGAACATGGAAATTTCATCTACCAGTATTTCTTTTGGGTGTTAATTAAGAGTCAATCTTGCTACTTCCCTTTCTTTTCCTGGCTGCTGGAATTTCAGGAACCCATTTAGCCACATACTTGCTGTCCCCTTTCTGAAATACTCGAAAAAAAAAACAACCTTAGGATCCTAGGCAAAGCTGTGCAAATGTTCAGCTGAATCTGTATTGGATGCGAATTATTCGTGTATTCCACTTCATTACAGAAGGAAGGTCATAGTGACATCTGGTGGCCTATTAAATATTTCCCAGCTAATAGCAATAGGTAATAAGAGGGAATGGCAATCCCATCCAAGCAGCAAAGTTATCCTTTCATATTTGTTTTCATATATATTTAGTAAGGATTAATCAAAGCCTTATCAAAGGAGCCAGTAATGAATATGCTATCCCGAAAACTTGCTTTAGTACAGTAGCTTAATTAGCCATCATGTTAATGTATACTCTTGGTGACACAAGATGCAGTACACAGAAGATTCTTAATTCACACGCTTTCATAAATAAGCAATTAACGCTGATACAGCTAGCACCGTAATTGCGCTATTACCATGGGAGATAGCATAGAAGTATCACCAAGAAATTGCTTTAGTAATGCGTGCAGCATCATTCCAAGGAATGAGGAGGAAAGGAACTATATTTTGATTAAAGGACAGCAATATTTTTTAATCCAGGATTATAATCTATTCTAGATTTACTTAGTGGCAAAGTAGACCAGGAAGAAAGTATAGAAATATCATAGTTGCCGATATGTAAAAACTGCTGAACTGTTTCTAATATTTGAAGAGTGTACTTTCAAAAGATACAGAAACATGAGTGATGTGTCTCTGTCATGTCTAGATCACAACAGTATGGTATATACTACAATCAAGTAAACATTTACAGGAAACAAAACTAGTTGTTGAATGAATATTTGGTTAGCAAAATCTATCCAAAGGTGGGAGGAGCTGACAATTTGGAGACAATACGAATGAGGCCTATATGCGCATGTTTTATTTTATTTTTTATTTTTCATTCATAAAGCAAGTTTCAGGATTTTATGCAATGTAATAATATTATTTAATATATTTATAGTCTATATTATCATCAATGAAGCAAAATAGAATTTCTATGCAGTAAAAATGAGAGAAATTAATAACAATACTTAGACTATATTAAAACCATATGGAAAAAATAAAAACACAAAGCAAATAAAAGAGCTGTTACCCTACCAATCAAGAATATAACTTTGTTGTGTAGTATCTCCTTGTGAAAATCTTCCAAGTCAGCCAACATCAAAAGAAGAAAAAAAAAATCTTTGTGGGGGGGCAAGGCTGTGTGCTTTCTCCACTTCTCTTCTCCCTATATACCAATGACTGCATTTCAAACAATCCATCTGTTTAAATACTGAAGTTTGCAGATGATACAACAGTGATTGGTCTCATTCAAGACAACGACAAATCCGGATACATTAGGAGGTTGTATAACTTGCCTCGTGGTGTAACCGGAACAATCTGGAACTGAACACACTCAAAAACATAGAAACCGTGGTAGACTTTAGGAGAAACCCTCCCATACTACCACTCTTACAATATTAGACAACACAGTATCAACAGTAGAGACCTTCAAATTTCTAGGTTCTACTATATCACAAGACCTAAAGTGGACACCTAACATCAAAAACATCATCAAAAAAGCACAACAAAGAATGTTCTTTCTGCACCAACTCAGGAAGCTCAAACTGCCTGCCCAAGGAGCTGCTGATAAAGTTCTACAGAGGAATTATTGAGTCTATCATCTCCACCTCCATAACTGTCTGGTTTGGTTCCGCAACCCAACAAGGCAGATACAGACTTCAGAAAGTAATTAGGACTGCAGAAAAAACAATTACTACCAACCTGCCTTCAATCGAGGACCTGTATACTGCACGAGTCAAAAATAGGACTGTGAAAATATTTACAGGCCCCTCACAACCCAAACATAAATTGTTTCAACTCCTACCCTCAAAACAACGCTATAGAGCACTGCACATCAGAACAACTAGACACAAGGACATTTTTTCCCTAACACCATCACTCTACTAAACAAATAATTCCCTCAATACAGTCCAACTGTTTACAAAGTCTGCACTACTATTACTATTAATCTTCTCATCACTCCTTATCGCCCATCCCCTCCCACTTGTGACTGTATGACTGTAACTTTGTCGCTTGTATCCTTACAATTTATATTGATTGTTTCCTGGTATGATTTGATTGTTTTTCATACCCTATTATTAAGTACTGTACCTTATGATTCTTGACCCTTGATGAATGTATCTTTTCTTTTATGTATACTGAGAGCATTTGCACCAAAACAAATTCCTTGTGTGTCCAATCACACTTGGCCAATAAAGAATTCTATAACTGGATAGATTTTCCCTATCCAAGAAGAATTACGTCTGGCAAACTATGCAAAGATAATAAAATATATTCTATACTACCAAAGTCATTTTAGTCCATTTTAGTATCATAATCAACCACAAAATATCGATTTGCTTTTTTAGAGTTGAATATTTATTTTCTAGACTTAGAAATACATAGAATACAAGATTTGGCTCAGTTTACTAGCTTTCATCCAACCATTATGTCTAGATTTGCTGGGATCAATCTACATCAGAAGCTCATATTAAAGTAATAAATAGAACACAAGCTTATTATGATTCTATTCCATATTCTAAATTATTTATATACTTGATTTAAAATTTATTTTTAAGAATATTTTTTTCAAATCTTTTTATTTATTTTTTTACCCATTATTACTCATCCAACCTATATTTCACTTTCAAACCTGCATTTCATGATTCCTATTGATGAACAATACAATAGAAGAATATTCTTGCTAGTCTCTTTGGAGTCAGGTAATATAAACAAATCCATGAAACCTGCAAATGTTAGCATTTTATTAAGAATGTTAAGAATTTTCCACTTCCGTGTACAGTATATGTAAACACAGCCCTTTCTATTTACCTTGTTTGCTTATTTGATGGCTAAACTATTAAGATAATTTTCATAAGAATCCTTACACAAGCAAACTTAAGTCATATAAATCTGTTGATCTTTTGTGGATTATTAAAACAAGTGTCACTGCCCAACAGACTCATGCATACTAATTATCAGGATAATTCACAAATAGATACCCACTTAGACAAAGATGAATTTTAGGCTTTAATTATGCTTTGCTATTCTCATTATTCTAAGTCATAACTCTTACAACAATTCTCAATTACTTCTACCATTATGAAATTAAGAATGCTAAATATTACATTCATAACCCTTTGTAATTCACCTTCTTATTTCTCCTTTTACATATCATGTTAAAAAGATAGGCAATGATGTGATTCAGATAATCTGAATTCACTGCACATTTTCACTAGGCAGCACTACAATTTGATGGAATTTTCAGTATAATAGTTGTATTTGAATATTTATATATTAATTGTTTTATAGGAGATCTCAAGAACAGATATTGGAACTGTTTTTTTTCAATATGTTTGACTTTGTCATGCTATCTCCTTGCTTATTTATGCACAACAGCATTTAACAAAGCACAGACACACACACACACACACACACACAGGCACATTAAATAACAGCAGACTGCAACACTTTCTGGATCCTAATTGTCAGTAGTGAGTCCTTGATTGTCATCCCAGGAAGATAAAAAGATAGCACCTATAGACATGTTAAAAGCTGCTGATCAATTTAGCAAAAACTTTCAAACCCTTCGAAGTGTAAAATATTGAATAATAATGTCCTTTAGCAACAGTAATGCAAATTTTGATGAATAATAGAAAAGTGATAAAAATTCGACAATTATCAAGAAATGTAATATACTTCCTTTGCTGAATATGTCCAGACAGAAAATATGTCCAGACAGGCTTTCTTTCGAGGATGTTTTGGACACTTACAATCACGTTTGGCCTTAATAAAACTTTTTCCAATTCAGTGATTCTGCAATCTGGATTCTGCAATCACAGAGGTGTTTCTCAAAGTTTCAAAAAGATTGAGGATACATGTTGAAATGGGTCTAAATTAATTGTCTAGAAATACCTGAAATTGGCCAACCGAGTCTACTTGAAAATTTTCCTCCAAAAAAGTCCTGGCTCAAAGCCATAAACTGAAGGGCTTTTCACTATAATCCTTTAACCTTTTAAGTATTAGCTATTTGGCTCCACTGACATCTCCAAATCCAGAGTCACCTTCTTTTCACAATTGGTCCTCATTCAATAGTCATGAAGAGCAAAACGGTTGTGATCTTCTACTACGACATAATTTTTAGGCTGTAAATGAAATTCACCCACAATCATTTCCTTGCAAACTGATGTACTTTATTGTACTGATGTACTGATTCTTTCCAAAGCAATTCAGAATGGATGACAACAACATTATTTGGAAAGCAATACCACAGCAACTTTCGGCATGATGATATACATAGACATAAGTACATGCATAATTTAACTTTATCTGGAAAATACAGCTAGCAAGCTATTGAAAATGAGCTATTTTATTATGAGGTTCTTTTGATCAGCTTTAAAGTGGCTGATTAAAGAAGTAATCCACATTTTATAGTCACATATTTTGCACCTTGACTGCTGATTTCCTTCCCCCCTGCAGGGATTCAGTTAATGCTCAGAGGTTCTTGCTCATCCTACCTTTTTTTAAAAGGTGATTTATTTATCCTTTAACAATGCTCTTGATTAATATTAACTTTTTTTGTGCTTCACCTTTACTATACTGTACTTGGCTTCTAGACTGAACCTCAGGATTTGGTTTCTTTGGCTTTCTGACTGGTTTAGAGTTAGATGATATGTTATGTTCACCCATTCTTATCATGACTCTGCCCTGCCATGCCCACAAGTAAAATATGTTGCAGGACTTGTTGGGATCCAACCATGCTGGGAGGTCCAGAGCCTGGAGGAGATTGAAGAGCAGGTCAGAGTGGACAGTTACTCTTTAGATCTCCTGGTTTGTGAAACAGGCCTGGGTGTCATGTGAATGGATCCTACTGTAGCTAATTCTTTTCTGAGTGAGGGCTTGTTCAACTCTTAAGGAAGCTTGGGTTAGTTCCCTCCTCAACAACTCATCACTGGAGCCCTTGATACGGGACAACTTTCGCCCATTATCTAACCTTCCCTTTTGGCGATCAAAAAGATGGCTGTGCAGCAAATTCAGAGGACTTTGCATGATGTTATGGTTCCATTGACTAGGGAACTACATTTGGCAGGCCTTAAGCAGCAGGCCTTTTCTGTCGTGACAACAGCATTGTGGAATCTTCTCTCGAGGTTGGCCTTAACAGTCCTGAGCTTTCCTACAGCAACATGTTACACCATCAGATACCAGAAGACAAGTAAACAAATGAGATAGCTCCTTTATTAATATATTACCCCTGTCTATTATTTTCCTTTCCTTCTTTAGTTTTGCTTTTATAGTTTTTAATTTTTTGAATAATTGTTTATAATGGTTCTAAGTTTAGGTAAGGATTGTTTTATATTTATTGTTTTTTTATATTTATATTTATTGTTTTATTGGATAATTTTACATCACCTAGAGACACTTTCTGGGAATGGCAGCCATATAAATTTGGTTAATAAATAGGTAAAGTATAAATAACCTCCCCACCATCTCACTTGCATGTCATTCTGGGCAGTGTACATAATTAAAACAAATATAATCATCATTTATCTATTAAAATAATTTAAAACAATTTAAAAGCTATAATAACAAAAAGCTGGGAAATAATGCAATCTAAACTTATACCAGTCATTTAATGGGCTCTATGCTTCAATAGGAATGGTGTGATTTTACTGGAAACTATAACCTGGGGGGAATGCTCAAATAAATTATAATATTGCATCATTCATTTAGGGTTTTCCAATGGTATAATTTTGAAATTATATTTCAAAAAGTCTATTTATGATTTTCAGATGAGGCAGAAGGCTCTTAAATTATAGGCAATATAGATCCCTCAAAATTAGTCAACAGGTTGCAACATATATGTCTTCACCCTTCAGACTGAAAGCAGCTGGTTTACTATATTTCCTTTGGTTAAAAGGTTTTTATGTGTGGCTCTATTTAAAAATTCATGTTGTGCTATTTTACTCTGACAACTGCCACATCAAAACAGTACCAAAGTTAATAAATCATTTACAAAAGGCCATTGTCTTATTAACTAATTATTGGCAGTAAAAAACAAAGAAAATATTCTTTAAAAAATTACACCAATTCCTTAAGAATCACATTTTGATATTGTACTAAGACATGTTATTTACTTGGGCTGCATTTAGCATGCTGGGAAAAATCAGTTATTCTAGCTAAAAACCATTGTTTTTGTTTAACACTGGAATCCCCTATGTGAAACCTGTAGACACGAAAGGATCCAAGGTGTAGTTGCTTATTGCATTCCTACGTTTTTTTTAAAAAAGCTGGAAAGCAGTATC
This sequence comes from Pseudonaja textilis, assembly GCF_049901715.1. Lineage (NCBI taxonomy): Eukaryota > Metazoa > Chordata > Lepidosauria > Squamata > Elapidae > Pseudonaja > Pseudonaja textilis. The sequence goes on along the minus strand of NC_141994.1, from coordinate 5,879,374 downwards.
CTTCAACATAATATTATTTGCAGGGAAGACGGGACTTGGCTCCATGTATTCCCTACAGCCTTCTTAGAAAATTAAAAAATGAACAGCTTTGTTTGTCCATATTCAATAATTAAAATTGGCATTGAGATCAATTATTTCCATTATTTCCTATTTTCACAAAGAATTTCTACCCATAATTGAATATATTTCAAAATAATGGACTTAGTGAAAACCATTAATCTGTACTGCAAAGTTGCATTTTTCAGTATTGCAAAAAATTAAGTGAAAAAATGCATTTCCATTTATATATTTATCACAAATGTTGATAAACAATTAGCTTTCCATTATTAAGCTCAATGCTTCTAAATATCTCCTGCTTATGAAATAAACACCAATAAACAGTAAATATTGTTAAAAGCTATATATTCTGATTTATCTGTATTTTATTTTTTAAAGAATAAGATCCATCAAAATATCTAAATAATTTATGTATACATTTGTAGCCTATGAGAATTCTGCTGAAATTTTATTATTGGTTTTCTGTGCAAAATAATTATCTATTTTTAAAAAAGAATACATAATTTCATGAAAGATTAATATTCCCTGAAGAAATCAAACCTTCGCCATTTTTATATTAAGAAATTTGCTTTCAGTCTAACAGAAGACTGCCAAGTTCTAGTTTGGAAAAAAAATGTTAATATAAAATGCATTTTTTTTTAATATTCCAGATAACTGAATAGAATACTGCAGTAATAGTTTACATACATTTAATATATGCATATATTAAATGTATATGCAACCAATGGACGTGCACATCTTGAATAAATAGATAGCTATCTTTCACTATCAATAAAAATTATAATCAACTTTTATATTTACAGTAGAATAAACTAGGCTTTTAAAATTGGCTTAAAAGTATGAAATACCTTTGAGATTTCTACCTAAATTGCTGTTTTAACAATAGTAGAATATTGTTTTTGACTGTCACATTCCCTCAAGAAACGAATAAATATCAGTTTCTTACTACAAAAATTGCCCAGTTTAGAACCTCCAACCCCTAGAATTTTTTTTCAGATTTCAGATAATATCTCTACTTTTTTTTTTTTTGTAAAAAAAAAAATATTTTATTTAAAATACATACAATTCATCTTCCATTTAACAGTGTATCACCTGGGCACAAATATCTTGCGCAATAACAATTAAAATTTACATCTATGTTCATTACTTGTGTATTAATTCTCTATTAATCATCTCTTCTATTGCTCTATATTAATTTGATTTGGTGTTATTTAATATTTCTATATGATCTCTAGAACCAACATTGGCTGCTCCTTGGATTGTTCTTATACAACAAGGTTATGTAGGGATGTAAGGAATACAGTGATGGAAAGCTGTTGCTATGCAGATAAAACAATGAATATCCCTTCCTGGAATCAGTATCCAGCTGTTTCAATCTAAAAATATTTTTTTTTCTTTCTGTGTTGCTGTCCTTTCTATTTGTTTACTCAAGCTATTCTTAAGAGATTTGTATGACTAATGTGTTTCAAAACTGCCAAATTTCATCATTTGTAGAAAGAGTATCTAAATACATCGAATAGCTATATATTTTTGGTAATACATAACTCAGTTATATTAGCATTCACTGATTTAAATTGGGACAAAAATTATAGGGTCATAAAATAGGGAAGAAGAAAATCTATTGAATGAATAGATTAAGACAATTGTAAAGTTAGAAATTGCTATACTACTATGTCTAGTTCTGCAGAAAAAAGATGGGTGGTTCTTTTAATTCATAATATAATTCATAATCAGGAATATGGGATATAATTTTAATTTAAAATCAAATATGTGCCTACTGAATTTCTGATGCAAGTTGTTGATGTTTTCTATTGAAAATCAGAAATGAAGCACAGATCTCATAGAAGCACCCTGACTAATTTAAGGGGAATAATAATCTTCTAACTCTTCTTCCTCATATCACAGTCTACTCTTTCCCATCATTTCTCAATTCTATAACTTTGGGTGTATGTGAGAGAGAAGCAAGAGGCCAAATAAAATCCATTGCTACAAATCCTACTTTTATAAGCTCTTAAAATTTGGTCCAGTCGAATACAAATATTAAACATTATGTTTCAGTGTCATAGACACAAATAACACAAGCAAAAAATGGCTGGAACATCTCTTTTTCAAATCTCAGCTCATGTGAAGTACTTCTGAAAAATAGCTTAAATTCTGGCTGTTCACAAGATTTCTGTGCTAAGAAATTAATTTTATGATGAAGTCATGCTAAATGACTTTCATGATGAGGCCATTATTTGAGCAAAGTGTTTATTTAGCTGATCGGTAGCAAAAACAAATAACTAGGAAAGTATTCTTCCCTATACCATCTTAAGCTAGTAACTTATAAAGCTGCTGCTTATATATATGTGCTATCTATCTAATATCGTAAGAAATCCTACCCATGAATAACTCTTCAGAACCCAGCAATATAAATTTATGCAATGCTGTTTATTTAAACGTAATCTCATTTGTTCCATCCTTATAATGTTCAGAATGTGTTTTCAGGTTAGACTTCCAGCAGTTAGACATTTCTACTTTACTTCCTGGTGCACTGATTTTTCATTTCCACTTCAAGTATGACAGACTGAGTTATATAAAAGAATGATCCCAAGTAGGCTGCAATTCTAATATTTCTGAATATAGCGGTTCATGTAGACCTAAGTCACTTACCACCTACAATTTTACCTCTTGTTTCATGAAATTGTAATTTGAAACCAAAATAGTTCTATTCAGTGTTTAAAACAAAGAAAAGGAACTGTACACAAAGTTATTATAGGTTACAATTCCCAGATCCAAAAACTCAGAAAGTCAGCTGGTTTTGGTTCGCAAAGAGTCTAAAGTGGATCAATCTTCACTTGTTAACCAACCTTTTTAGTTGACAATATACAGGAATATAGCTTGGACCTTAAGAAAAATGTGGAGGAGGTGAAATGGTTCTCAATTCTGGAAAAGTAGATTGCATTTCCAAGAAAGAGACACAGAACAATCCTGTCTTGTTCATGTTCTTAAAAAGAAGTAGTGAAGCTTCTGTTTATTAACCCACAACAATAAAATTGTATTCATGGAATTCTTATGGTGTCTACTTCTTGACTTGGCCTACCTCAAAAGACTGACAGATATTGATCATCATAGTGATTTGTATCCTAGCTTTTCTTTTGGAGACCAAGGCAACTTTACATTTTATCTTCACCACACCAATCCTGTGAGGGACATTGGGCTTAGGGAGATGATTAGGCTGAAGTTATCCAGTAGGGTTCCATGAGTCAGAATTCACTTAATCATGAGTCTCCCTGATCCTAATATGATATTCATAACTATGTATACACTTTTACTTATTATCTTGTAAACAATTGACAAATCAAATCAAATCAAATCAAATAACAAAGCCATTGCATCACTATGGTTCTCATCCATGCATACCATGCAAATCCACTTATTGACAGCTGACTTTATAAGCCAATCTCAGTGCACTAGAGGTTACAAAGATCCAGATTTGGAGTTTGTTCTTGCATCGGGTGTGATGCTTCTGCCTAGACTTATATTTTCTTTGATCAACTTTATTTGGACCAGCTTCTGTTCCTTCTATTCCATCTTCTATATTTCCCATTGTATATATTTCTCCTACATTAGGCTCCTGAACAACTAAGTCCAATAGCATTCCCAATAAAGTAGGAGTCATTCCAGGTTGTCCAGTCATTTTCTTTCCATTTCCTCTTTTTAATAAGTATGCATTTTCTTCTGATTGCTCTCTTTTATGGTAGGGTATGCATTCTTAATCATAGGGTGACACAAGACTTATAAGATGAGCTAATGTTTCATTAAAAGGCATTATAAAAGCTACAAAAGGAGAAAAAAATGAGATTTGCCAGTTTTCTGGCTGTATAGAATAGCATTTCTATCTAGGTAATTATTGACTTCAAGATAAGCAGACATACTCTAAAAAATAACTAGCTTTGTTGGAGGGGATGTAGAATTTCTACATAGTTACCATGGCCATTTTCATTAGCTCAGCAATGAGAAATATAGAGCATTAGAGTTGATTTTGAAATGTATGTGAGAAGATGTTTTGGCCTCATCCTTCTGTTATCACGGATAACATGCTTCTGATTTCGATTTTCACCAGTCAAAAGTTTTCGGCAAAACATTTCTTTCAGAACAAGGCATGTAGCACTGGAGGCAGATTCCAAGCATGGGACCGATTGAGTCAACTTCTTCAGGCAACTGATTCTAGCTGCCATGAAAGAATAGCAAAGTAGTTTATTTATATTATTATTTCTGCCTTTTTATTAACCAATAAGAAACAAGATACCACTTCAGCTACTAAAATATTTTGACTTTCCTTGAAAACTGTAAACCTTGTCATGATGGAACAGAAGAAAAGAATTAAACGTTCTGTTTCAGGCAGCAAAATATTTTCAGGAGGCTTTAATTAAAAAGTTATGGAAGAGAAAAAAAACCGTTTCTATCTGAGAATAAAATTATAATGTTTCAGTTGTATATGGAATATTGGCAATATTTCAGAGACGATTACAGAAACCTAAGAAAAAGATTTCTCTTTATTATTCATAATTATAATTATGAATAATTATCAAGTCTACATAATTAGAAATGGAAAGAATTGGAAAACAGCTAAGAAAAAAAATACCTTGTTTTCATACTGGAAACAGTGCAGTCTTATTGTGCTTAATGTGTCTGAGTTGCACATTTGCTGATCACTGTATTTAGAATAACTGGATATCCAAAAGATAACCAGAATTAAAGGTCAATAAAGAGGCTGAAGGACACAAATTCAGCACTGGATTTATATATGATCTTCATCACTCAGTGGCCTTGTTCAAGTATAATAAATCTACTGTATCACAGAATTTAAAATAGCAGTAGCACTTAGACTTACATACTGCTTCACAGCGCTTCACAATCCTCTCTAAGTGACTTACAGAGTAAGTATCATATCCCTGTCAGAGTCTGAATCCGAGGAAGAAGATGAACTGCTGACAGGGAGTGGGAGTGTGGTTCCATTGGCTATGGAGGAAACTGGGTAAGGAAAAAGTTCAGAGAGGGAGAAGGAGTTCAGAGAATGATCCAGGCCCACCCCCTCTTCATCCTAGGGCATGCAGGGAGAAACGGAGAGTAATGTGGGTTGCATGGCTTATGGGGGAGGAAAGGGTCCTGATTCCCTTCATTAGGCACACCTGGGAAGAGAGTTTAAAAGAGATGCAAGCTGAGTGCAGCATCTGCTGGGAACAAACATGAGTTTATCGTGTGTTGACTGTAGTTATCTGAGTTCCTGGAATCCTCCCAACCGGATTGATTTATTGTTGTTCTTTCAGGTCTGGAATTCCTTCTCTTGCCCCACCAGATTAATTACCTCATCTTGCCTTGATTGGACTTATAGTTAAAATTTTTGTTGACAACATTTTGGACTTGAATCTCTGCAGCCAAAGGCTGTTCCTGGGAGAGTTTTTCTCCAGACCAGAAGGTAACCAGGACATTGGGGGCAACGTTGGAGCTAATAAAGGGACTCCTACTTATTATTTAACTGTATTGGCTTTGTGCCACGCCCCAAGTCATCATAGTCAGCATATTGCCCCAACAATCTGGATCCTCATTTTACTGACCTCGGAAGGATGGAAGGCTAAGTCAAACTTGAACTGGTGAGAATCGAACTGCTAGCAGTTGGCGGAATTACCCTGCAATACTGCCTTCTAATCACTGCAAGATTTGTCAGGGGAGAACATGCTACATGCTGTCCATTTTTCCCCTCACCCAACCTTGACATTCTGGCCTGCTGCTTTGGTCATTCAAAGATTGGATGCAGTATTATATATTAAAGCTATCTAAGATAGACAATAAGAACATTGCAACCGTCCTTTATATAAACCCAAGGATAAAAAAAATATTTATTGCTCTAACTACCATATAAGCCTATGTGATTTATTTAAAAGAACATTTCACTGAATTCAACAGCTATTAACAACCCTTGAATGTGGCTTGTTGGGTTTCAAATACATGCTGGTTATCATTTTCTTTTTAAAATATCCTACAATTTGGCTTTTAGATTTTTATTATATGAGCAAGATAGACAAAGATAATAAAAACAAATTAACATACTCAAAATTAGCAAGGCTTAGACATATTTTTCAGGATTTAAAGCAGTATGTCTTTGTTTTTAACCAAATATTTTGACAGGTACATTCAAATGCTTGTGATATTGCTGAATTACCACATTCAGCAAGCAGGAAAACAGCAAGTACTAATCACATTTACAGAATGGAAAGTATACCACCACACTGACAAGTTTTCTTGTATTCTCTTTTTTTCTCTCTCTCTACACTAAAAATAAGACAAATATGCTATATCAAAGGTTGCCAAACCCTGTTCAATGTTAAAGAGACAGACAATAATTTACACAGAATGACTGCAAATTTCTTCAAATATATCAGTGATTTGGAGCACTCTGTTCTAAATTAGTTGTTAATTCCCCAAATCCATGGCTTCATTAAAACCTTCCGACAGCAATGGTTTATTTACCAAAATAATAAATTAACCTAAAATAATAGGTGATTGCTACAGCAAAATCAAAGATTTCATCCACTCTTATTTAAAAAAAACTCATAACAAATGAGCAGGTGCTTCTTTGACTTTTCTTTCACTGCATATTCTGCATATTCACTGCATATTCTTTCACTTCTGTTGTTCTGGAATGGAAAATAAGAACGTTCACCAGAATTTTAAATAACTGATTTATTTGTTCAGCATCAGTCTTTGGAAAGTGGCTTCCCAGAGAACCTATTTGCAAACAAAGGGAATGCTTTATCTGAATCCCTTTTATTCAGCATCTCTTCAACTTTTGGCTAGAATAAAAAGATGAGAGCCAGTTTGGTATAGTGGTTAAGGCATCAGGCTAGAAACTGGGAGACAGTGAATTCTAGTCCTGCCTTAGGGACAAAACCAAAGGGGTGACTCCGGGGAAGTCATTCTCTTTCAACCCTAGGAAGCAGACAATGGAAAACCACTTCAAAATCCTGCAAAAAAAAAAAAAAACAACCTTCAGGGGTAGTTGCCAGGAATCAAAAACAGACTTGAAGGTATACACAAACAGAGAGTCAAAAGAGGTCAGAGTTCTTGCTCTTTGAATAATTGCATAGAAGAGACAATTTGGGGTATGGCTTGTGTTATGTCTCACCTTTACAAAGGAGGTGAGAAGTCCAAACTCCAACTGAATACAAACAGGCGAGCAAATCCAGTAATTATAGAGTTAATTCCTTGAGCCGGTAATGTTCTTGGCAGTCTCACACATGCTGTCTGCCAAGTCCGACAAGAAAGCAGGAATATAAATCACACAAGCTGTCACAACATAGAATACACCTAAGCTCCTCTGAATAAGTCACACATTGTCCCGTACGAAGTTCCCAGAGCAAACACACCCACTTTTATTCCCTGTGGGGCATGTCACTATTTCAGCTCACTCTCTCATTCGTCCACGCCTCCCACACTTTTGCCTGCGACGCTGCCTCGCATCAAGCCAGCATTCGTCTGCTTGATTCTCTGTCAAAGGCTGCTCCAATATGCCCTCCTCCTTCTCCTGATTAGCCTCAGGCTGTCCCTCAAAGTTATCTGCCAACACCTGAGGCACAATCAGGGAGGAAGGCATTGCCGAAGAGGAAGGTCCTGGGGAGGAAGTCATTCCCAATTCCTCCTCCTCCTCATCTTCCGAATCCTCTTCCTCTAAGAATGCAGGCTCAGGACTCGGAGCCACAACAGCTTGCATGTGCCAAAATGTCCTTTTCTGTCTAAATGTTAAAGGTGGAAGAACTTTGTTATTTGATTAGTCAACTTTAGAGGTGTGCAAAACATATGGAGATGAAACATTCTGACCTAAACATCTTATTCTGACTGCACAAGATGTGTTTCAGTGCTCTTTCCAACACAGTGAAATATACTGACTTTGAAATACAGCTAACACAATGGAGAGAGCAAGATAATTTAAAAAGGATGTTTCTCTTGTTTTATTGGCTGCAGCAAAGCGTATTGTTCCTATATTTGTTAACTGGTGTAACAAATATAAGAATGGCAGTCTTGGAAGGAATGACTGCAGAAATCAAAATCAAAGGTTGAAATTCTAACGGATATACAGATACTTCTCTACTTTCTTAGCTGAAGGTAGAGCACGTTTAGAAGAGCTCATTATAAAGTAAAAAATGGAACCTGAAAAATCTCAATGAATATTAAATATTAATCAAGGCAAAGATAATGTCGACTATCATGATTCGGGAACATATACTTTAAGGTTAACAAGGGAAGGCAGTAGAGAGTTTTATTTTCTTGGGCTCAGGAATAGAAAAAAGATAATGGACTAGAGAAGTAAAGTGGAAATTAACATGCACTAGAGAAATATTGAGGAAGGCAGTGAGAAACTAGACACGTTCATGAAACTTAAGACTATTTCTATGCAGCAAAGCAGAATCATTAAAGCAATAATGTCCAGAAATGTGGGACTATGAATGAGAAAGTGCCCCTTGACCAGAAAGCTTTTTTATAAATCAAAAGAAAAAAATGGAAAATATGCTAAACTAAGCATAACAAGTATTTAAAGATGGCATAAGAAAGACCCTGAAATGTATAAAAACATTGTTGGGATTAACTAAGAGTTCAGTTCAGATGTGAGAACGCAAGATCCTTTTTTTCATGGTATTTGTGCAACAATATATATTTTCCAAAGCAATGTGTTTCAATATGTATACTGTATAAATGTGTATGTATCTATATGTTTCTATGAATGTCTTTGTATTAAGTATATATGTATTTGTGTACATGTATATAATGGTGCTTATGGGGAAAGGTCATAATATTCAGTAGCAGTATTACCACATCATAAGACAAACCCCACACCTTTTCTGTGTGCATTATAACAGCCATAAATTGGTTTCATAAGTCTGACAAAAGTATCAAGATCCTGCAGATGCTACTGTACGTATGAAGATAAGGACATTTTTGGCACTAATTCACAAAATATTTATCACACCATCTTGAGAAAAATTATTCAGTGTTCAATTTCTCATAGACTGACTTTATTTTATTAAAAACTAGCTGGATACTCATGCTTCACGATGAAACTTCGTGATCAGGATATGCAAGAGAAAGTGCTGCATCCAGTTTTGGTCACCACACTATAAAAAAGAGGAAAAAAAACTAGAAAACTCTAGAAAAAGTGCAGAGAAGAGCCGCAAAGATAATTTGAGGGCTGGAGGATAAAACATATGAAGAACAGTTATAAGAACTGGGCATGGCTAGTCTAGTGAAGAGAAGGACCAGGCGAGACATGATAGCAGTCTTCTAATATTTGGGAGGCTGCCACAGAGAGGAAGGGGTCAAGCTATTTTCCAAAGCACCTGTAGGCCAGACAAGGAATAATGGATGGAAACTGAACAAGGAGAACCTGTAGCGGAAATTTTGAGTAGTTCAGAGAACCGGCAAATACCACCTCTGACTGAAGATTTTACAGTATCCTCCCCCTGCCACACCCACCAAGCCACACCCACAGAACTGGTAATAAAACAATTTGAATCCCACCACTGGGTATGTCCTCTTTTTTTATTCTCAATCTGGTCTGTTCAGTTATTTACTATCTTGCTTTCTATTGTGTAGGAGGACACCACCATACTGACTCATAGCTGCTACTTAAGCAACTCAGCCTTTCCCATCTATCCTCAAATGACACTCCACTTTATTTTTGAAGTGTCCATCTGAAGAATGTTTTCTTATAAAAATCCTCCTAGCCTTATTTTTTTCCCTCCACCTTGAGCAAACCTTTCCGCTAAGCAGCAAATCTCAACACCAAAAGTTTTTCAGTTCTGTTTTTAAAAACGTGTGGTAAGTGGTAGGAGAGATTATGAAGGAGAATTTAGGGGAATTTATTAACGATAGAGCTATGACTCCAGTGGCCCTTCATTTAAGCTGCCACTTTTAAAGCCCTGCATAGCATGGAGTGAAGTTACTTGGAGTTTCTGCCTATCTTACTAGATCTGGAAGAGACAGTTCTTAAAAGATTTTGGGTTCTTTTGCCAGAATTCTGGTTCACTCTATGTGCAGCACAGATTGATATATTTTCTAATAACGGTTCCATAGATTTAAACAAGCCTAACTTCTGAGAACAATACTTGATGTCCTAAGAATCTAAGATAGCCTTCAGTATGAAGTAGAGATGCCAAAAATCGAACAGAGGGCTTGAAGGTAGAATTGTATTCTAGTTGAGATTCTGGAGTTCTAGGCCTAGAACTTCTGGTTCTAAGATGTTTGTGCTACAGTATGGGCTTAACAACAGATGATGAATTAAAGATTGTTGTTTTACCCAAGGAACAATTTATTTCTAATGGCTTTGACCAGATTATGTGGATTATAAACCAAAGGCTGGAAGATGAAGAACCACAAACTAAAATCATCTCTCTAAAGCACTTAGGATGTTTATTACCAGGGATATCTAAAAACTTGAAAACTATAGAATCACCTAATCTCTTCCAATCTAAGGAAATAATTCTGCAGAGGTAGTGTAATGTGTCGTTTTAACTTGCAGATATATTAGAGTTCGATAGATGAACATCTATGTCCATGTGGAGAAGACAAAGGTAATTCAGCCTGGTGTTTCTGTACTGTGATTATTATAGGGACCCTTGAAAAGGCCATCTACTACTCATGATGACCTTGCTATGTGAGCAGCACTCATTGCCAGTATTAATTAAAGGTGCTGGTGATCTCCTATATAGTCCTACATAGCATGGGCCAATTATCTGAGGAACCACTTATCCTGAAGATTATAACAACTGAAAGGAAGGACACACTTCAGATCCTCCAAGTCAAGCAATGTCAGGTTTCTGGGCCAACAAAGTATGATCCCTGTTTCAAGGCCTTCCTTCTGGATGAAAGTGCCCAATAGATCCAGACAGCTCTCACACGGATCACATTCAGGAATGTCCAAAAGATCGGCTCTTTTCCCAGGCTTAGGGGTAGGGTGGATGGAATCTTTCCCCATTAGAGATGATTGGTTTTCATTTGTTTGTTTGTGTCAGTGTTGTTATCAACATTGCCATTGTGCGTTATTTCTTTTACTATGTTTTTATTTATGTTATTGCATTTGCATCACGTTTTATACTGTGAAATACCCAGAGTTGCTCTGAATAAGGCACCAAAGCGTACTGTAGTTATAAAGAAAGAAAGAAAGAAAGAAAGAAAGAAAGAAAGAAAGAAAGAAAGAAAGAAAGAAAGAAAGAAAGAAAGAAAGAAAGAAAGAAAGAAAGAAAGAAAGAAAGAAAGAAAGAAAGAAAGAAAGAAAGAAAGAAAGTCTCCATTGATTTCCAGGCAACACAGATGAATTTAAACAGCAAATTGCTACCGCCCAGCATATCTTGATTAAAGATATACCTAGCAGTGTTGTTAACCATTCTTGACCGGCCGTGAAGATATAGCAACAGCTTGTCCCAAAGGTACTTTTTCAAGAGGAAACATGACATCTCTCAAGATGTTTCGCTTCTCATCCAAGAAGCTTTTTCAACTCTGGGACCAGAGCTGAAGAAGCTTCTTGGATGAGAAGCGAAACATCTTCGAAGAAAAAACCAGAAAGTCTAGTTGCCTCTTGAAAAAGCAGCTTTGGGACAACCATGACCTGGATGACTGAGAATCCCCACAGACATAGCAGCAGCTTATTTCTCCGGTTAATTTAATTTCATTGTATGCTTATATTTTAATATTTTTCCTCTTGGTATAGATGATTAACTTAAATTTATTCCATCAACATTTTTCTTTCTTTCTGCATAGTGACTAACTTCTGATCTTTGATTGTAATTAAGATGTATCTGTCCTTGTCCCCACAAATTTTTCCTGTAAAAATCTGTGTGTCAAAATGGGAGAAAATCCATTATCATTATTTTTCACTATACACTGAAAATGAGATGCCGTTCAGCATATAGTAAAGAAGGGGAAAAATATTTCGCTTCTCCCATAATCCCTCAACAATTTCATTTAAATCACTTCTTCCGTATAACTCAATAGTTTAATGAGTCACCCAATTTTTGTCCCGTAAGTTAATCAATTCAGTTAAACCATCTGGAAGGGAAGATGATGAACTCATGGCTGAGACAAGTTTCTCTCAATGGCTAAGTGCTAAGTTTTCCATGCAACAGCTAATATTTGTCTACCTAACTAGGAATAAAAGATTAATGATAGAGCTTGTTGAATGACAGCCATGTGACAAAGACACACTTGTTTGTCTGGAAGTCATCTCAAACCCTAAAGCAGACATTTAAATCGATCTGTTCTTGATGACTAGGCATAATTGCTTGCCTTCAGGTTTACTTGACATGAGTGGAAAGATTCAAAAATGTCCAAGGATGTTAGGGGACATGCAGGCAATTCTTTAGCTCAATTTCCTGAAACAGCAGTCTGCAACTATGGACAAAATGCCTCCATAGCACATGAATTCTGGCAGTCAGTATCAGCTCTCGGCTAGCAAAGGCACTTGGCTATTGGTGCATCAAATTAATTCTTTGCCCTTGGTCCTATAAAACCTTCTGCAATAGTAATTCTGCCAAGATATACACATTGGATGAGTTTCTTTGGGGGATTGGCATCTAGAAATATTATTAGATAATAAATGTAATGGGTTATTACTTAAACTTGGAAGCTGATAAAAATATCTCTAACAGTGCTTCGGCATTCTGAACAAGTTTTACACTAATAAAATGGGACATATATCTATACCACTAGAAAAAAAAAAGTTTTTAAATCATCAATTTGTAAAATCAGCCAAACTGACAATATTACACAAGGATGAATGTCCTTGAATAAATTCATATTTGTTGATTAAATATCCTTTGGCAGAAATAATAGGTTCTGAACATCATCAATAACTACTGAAGCGTCTTACCGCTTTTGCTGTTCTTTCTTGCAGAACTCTATTAACCCTTTCCTCTCTCCCTCCCTTCCTTCCTTCCTTCATTCTTGACTTGGAAGTACCGTATGTGTTATATTGTTGTCTTTTTGTGAAATGCCCAGACCTTTTCAGGTTCATTTTCTTTGTTGTTTCTGAGCATTAACCTCTGTTGATATGATTCATACTAGCTGAAATGGTTCCTGAACATTTCCAATTCCATACGCACTTTTTTAACCCTAACCAATTTCACATAAATAGTGCGTTCAATTTTAATTTTTACAATTTAGAGACTGTGTCAGGTGTTGCTCATTTATGAACTCATGCAGAGGTACTGTAAGTAGATATGCAATTTAATCTGTTATGCCTTTTGCCTCTAAAATCTTTCCTATGCTGAAATGGCTGCCACACCATTTCAAAATATAACAGAGTCGTCCTCACTCTTCAGTTGATAAAGTGACATTGGTTATTTGCCAATGATATGTAGATTTCCTTTTGCAGATAGAACCAATTTTCAGGCAGTTTCTAGCAGAGATTGTTCTTGCTTTTCAAGTCAGTAGGCAGGGGAGAAAATAGAGATAAGACGTTTCCGCAAGAATAGGAGGATTTTTAACTGGCTATGGGAAATATTTCCAAGATATTAACTTTGTAAAAGCAGTTATTTAAAAAAATGCTGACTAGAAAGATGACTGTACTTCTATACTGCCGTATTCATTGTCTTCTTATTTTGAATTTTTTACAAAAATAATAAGTACCCATTCCAATTTCCAGAAAGATGCTGTGTTTAATTCTGTACGATGTAGAGATTGTGTCAGGTTCTGCTTACTAAGGTATTCATTGAAACAATTTGACAAAGGGAGGTGTAATATTATTTAATAATAGTCTTTTTTAAAACTGGTTTCCAATTTCTATCTCTGTTTGAGGACTCCAGGCAAATGGAGTTTAAATTTAAGACCTTAAGTTTAAGCCATACACTCAGCAGCTCAGCCAGCAGCTCAGGGATTTATACATTAGGTCCTTCAACACTTAATTTGTTTGACCTTCAGATGACATTTGAATTGGGATAATGATGTATCCAGGAAAATGTTCGAGATCTGATATTTCCCAATGATCCAAAGATCTCCTGATGAATTATACTGCGCACAACTATAGCACTTTCTCAAAATTTCAGGGAAAGGGGATGGCGAAAGGGTAGCAGAGCTGCTGGTGGCTAAGTGCTAAGGCAGGACACTCCCTCCCTTTCATTCCAATTTCCCTCCTTCCTTCCTTCCTGTTTCCCTCCCTCCCTCCCTCCATCCTTCCTTCCTTCCTTCTGCATTTTTCATTAGGTTAAAGACAAGCCCCTCTTTCCCATCACCCATTCCTTCCGCCTTGCTGCACTATCAGCTGGCTAATCGGCCTGCATATTCTGACATGCCCAGTTATGAGGAATTGAATCTGTGCGTTCCCATCTCCTTCCTCCTTTATTTCCTTCCTTCCTTCCTTTTTCCTTCCTTCCTTCTTCCTATTCCCATCTCCATGCTGGCGAAAGCCATACTGCTAGCCGTTAGGCCGGTGGCAGCCATGGCTTTCCCATGTGGGGGCAGGGGTGGTCCTGGTGAAAGGGAAGTGAACACACGCTGAGACGCTGGATGGAGAGTGAGCCATAGAGGTGCTGTTGGCGGGCGCGGCACTGATTTACAATGGTAGTGGCCATCTGGGCTGGAACACAGTCAGCTTTAGATCCGCAGGGCTGCGTTGGAGCCAGCGTGTAGACAGGAGGTGGGGAGCGCGCAGGATCTGGTGTTCTGGGTGAAAGAATGCAGTGCTCAGAATGATGGTCATCAGGGAGACCAGGCCCCACAGGATCGCTGTCTCCTGTACGCAGATCTAAGGCTGATTGCATTCCAGCCCAGATGGCTGCTATCGAGTTTTAGATCAGCACCTGGCTGTTCTGGGCCAGGAGCAAGGCGCCGCAGGCCAGTCCTTCACTGTCTCCAGGGCGGCCCTTTGGGCCAGATCTAACCACAGATTCAGAATAATGTCAGGCAGTGCTCCATTCAAAATCCAAGAAAGAAATACTTAGACTCTTTTAATTAAAGAAAAGATATCTTTTACTGGAAATGAAGCGGTAGCAACAATAGAATTCTGAATCTGAGGAATTAGGCGCGTAAACCACATATACAAAATGATGGAAATGTTCCCACCCCCAATAGTTCAGACGAATCTTCCAATTACAAGTTGTGAATATGATCATGTGGACATCCTCGGGTGGTGGTGAGGCTTCTGTCCGTTGACCTTGGCATACTTTGATAAAAGTTTGCAGTTGCGCAGAGAAAAGAAAGCTAAGCGAGAAATAGAAACCTAAGCAGGAATGTCCTCTCCCCGCTCCTCATTTTATACAACACTAGAACGTAACACCTCCAGCTCGCTTCCCAGACTTTACCCCCTTCCTCCCCCGTTACTTATGACAGCCGAAAGATGCAAAGCAATAGATCTTGAAGGCTGACACTGAGTTTCATACCACTATAGCCCATATATTCAAAATACATCGCTTCTGAGTTACCTAAAACAAAAATCTAAATGTTATTGCAATTTTTAACAATGTAAATTTACTATGCAATATTAAAACAAAAAATAACGTGTTTTCACATTTATCCAAAAGAAGAGAAAGTTGAAAGGAGACCCAATAGCACTTTTCAGATACTTGTAGAAATACCACGGGGAAGAGGGTATGAATTTATTCTCCATAGTTCCCAAGGATAGGACAAAACCAATATTGCAATCTTTACAGAGAGATATCCAAACTGAAAGTAAGGACGTATTTTCTGACTATGAGAGCTACTAACTAGTGGAACAGCTTATCTACTGGAATCGTGGCTGCTCCCTTACTAGTGATCATTAAGCAAATGTTGCGTAGTAATTTTTCTGGGATGCTATAAGGATTCTTGACTTGGACAGGGATTAGACCAGAAGACCACTAAAGAGTCGTCCATCCCAGTGATTCTATGATTCATTAGAATTTGTTTCACACTGATAAAATAGTTGAAATTTCAAAGGTTCTTTGTTTTTTACCTCCAGAAGAAATAATGTTGCAATTTATATGCATTCTCACATCTGCAGAAGAACATCTTCATCAAAAGGATGTGTACATTAGTTCCAGATATCCGAAGATCTCATTTTTAACTGCTCAATGATTACCAAAGAGGCTTTGCTGTACAACAGTAGATTCTCTGGCATCAAGAGTCTCAAACTCATAGCACACCAAACCTATGAATGTCCGTTTCTGAAGTCTGCAATATTTATAAGGCACTGAGGATGCTGCTTAGCAAAGCCAGGCTGCTGGACATCAGTAAAACACACACACACACCGTGGAAAGTTCTGCAGGAAGAGAAGTTTCATGAGTTTGCTGAGTAACAGATCTCTTGGCAATCACAGAGCCTGATTAGCTGGGCTGTGCAGTTTGGGCTCAAAACTTCTCATGCAGGGCAACATTGCCTTCTGTGAATCCCTGTCACCCTTATATTTTGTTCCGTGGGAAGAGCGGGGAGGTCAGTGCTCCTGAGGTGGCACCAAGCTCTAGGGCAGCAGCCAAAGTAACAGAATTCTTGGTCAGAAAAGATGGGGTGAAAAGGTAGGGCTAGCTACCTGGAGGAGGGCAGGAGGAGATGTCCAAGAACAATAGTGAGCTGGATATGGTCACGCACTGTTGGGTCTCTTTGCCAGCCAAGAATTGAAAGCAAAGCAAGATGGCAAGATTTAATAAGTAGGAAGAAAAAGAAAAGAAAAGCAGGGGTTGGGGCAGTTTTTAATTCCTATCATTCTATCTGCCTGGGTATCTTAAAAGACGGTTACACATCAATAATAGTCGAACAGTGAAAAATGTTAGTGAAAAATGTCCGTTAAGTTTCCAAAGTGAGTTTTCTCTTTCATAGCTGCATTTCACATATTACTATTTTCCTATAACTTTTTTTTTTAACCATTTTATTTGATGGCATTCCATCAATATTACAAGGAAAATATCTCCACGTTCTTCTCACTGGGATCAAGCTAGTAGCAAATTCCTCACTGCAGCGAGAGGTAGTCAGCAAGAATATCAAAGAAACCCCACCCTTTCTGATTAATGAAGAAATAAGTAACAAATCCCATTTCCAAAATTATCCTGATGTTTTCTGTTCTTTTTAATAAAACTGGCTATTCATTCTATGAGAATCTAGCCTTCCTGACTGTCGGCAGCTGCAAGAGAGATTTTGACTCAAAGAGATTTTTGTATATACGTATCCAAAGATTTAAATACTACTGTATGACTTTTTGGTCGATGAACTAGTTTTCATCATCATTCATGATGTGAACATGAGACTGCTGGTACATAATATTAAGGCTAATCTATCTCAGAATCAAGAATATGCCTGACCCATAGTGGCAGCAAGAAATATAGGAAAGCACTGACTAGAAGTGATGATGCTAACAATTTGGGTAAAGAAATGCCTGAAGAGAACAGTCAAGCTAGGAAAGCACCAAGGACCCCACATTTCAACCCTGAGCTACAAATAGCTTCCTTTATTGGCTCTTCAATATCTTCATAAATGACCTAGATGAGAAGATTAAAGGGGCACTTAGCAAATTTGAAGGCCTCAGCATCTTCTTTTGTATCATGGTAACCAGAACTGCAAACAGCATTCCCAGTGTGGCCTCACTACTTCAGAAAAGTTCTTGCAGTTCTGGTTACCATGATACAAAAAAGATGCTGAGGCCCTAAAAAGAATACGGAGAAGAGCAACCAAGATGATAAAGGGTTTGTAGGCTAAATTGTATGATGACTGGCTAAGGGAACTACATACGTTTAGCCTCGTGAAGAGAAGGCTTACGTGACAACAGTTTTCCAATACTTGAAGCAAAGATGGTATTCAGCAGGTTCTGACCAGTTCTGGAGAACCAGTAGCAGAAATTTTGTGTAGTTCGGAGCACCGGCAAATCCCGCCTCTGACTGAAGATTTTGCAGTATCCTTCCCCTGCCACGCCCACAGAACCGGTAGTAAAAAAAAATTTGAATCCCAGCACTGACTAGAAGGGATGTCACCAGGAAGAGTACATTGATTGATTCTGCACAGCGCTTGAAGGCAGAACAAGCAATGGTTGGACGCTTGTCAGAAGCAGATTCAAACTGGAAACAAGGAGGGATTTCCTGACAGGGAGAAAAATTAATCAGTGGAACTGCGTGCCTTCTAGAGTTGCGAGTGCTCTGTCACTGGAGATCTTCAAGAAAAGACTGGACACTTGTCTGGGATGACTCCTGCCTTGGGCAGGGGCTCGGACGAGAAAGCCTTTGAGGTGTCTTCCAGCCCTATGATTCTGTACTTTTAAACCGCAATTGTCCAATACTGACTTTTTCTGCTGAATCGTTTAATAGATTTACTAAATGGAAAGTGGGATTGATTTAATCATTTTTCCTAGAATGGGGACTGGTGTTACCCACCTACCAGACTGACAAATGCCTACTTATATCTGAAGTTTAAGGAGAAAAAGAAAAAAAATTAGAAAAGGGGCTACCCTCTCCAGAGATGTAAAGCCTTAAGCCTGGATTCTCGAATGCCCAAACTAAAAGATATTCATTGCTATAAATCATCCAATTGCTGACAGCGTATTCACTTTTGAAATAAGTATAGAAGAAACTGGTGGGTTGTGTTTCCAGAGCTAGATGGTGGTTTGTTACAGGGTAACATTATTGGTTGGAACTTTTTTATGCTACAATATCTTGAAACGTTTTGGTACCAGTTGCAATCAATTTATCAATCCTACAATCTGCAGAGGTAGACTATTAAAGTCCGCTCATAGAACTGGGTGTAGGATGGAGAACAGGAAAAAATATTAATATTTCCAGCACTGCCCCCTGGACCATCTTTAAAAAAAAAAGTCTGCTATCTCCATTTTTCATGCACTCCAACAAACACCAGTCGATACTTATTATTAGCAACATGTATTGTGAATTGAATCATTCCAAGTCAATTCTGCTTTAGCCTTTTTTTTTTTCCTGGGTAAGAGTAACTGATGCAGAAAGTGAGAAAACACACGGTGTGTGTAACTTCAGGCCTGACTAAGTTTGCCTTTCTAAGCCTCCAGGACTATACACTGCAGCCAGAAAAGCAGATGTTATCATCAACCTGCTGATTAATAAGTAGCAAGTCAGTATGAGCGGGCAAACAGACCTTGTTCTCTGAATATCAGCCAGCATTCTAAAAAGAGTTCCAACGGATATACTTTTTTGTCACGTGCCAAAGTTCAAATCACTTTAACAGTCATCTTGGACACCTAGAGAGCACGCTGCTCAACATAGAAAGGAAATGCATGATATAAAACAATAAAAATATTTTTTTTAAAAAAAACTCAGTCACCACTTCTAACCTAGACGTTCTGCCTCACTAATCCTAAGTAAAGCTAGGCACGGCATTAAATTAATACCATGGTGTCTTTATTAGAAAGAACGGGCTGGGGGTGATATGAGAGGTCACGGGGGAAGGCTTTAATTACTGAACTCTGTCTTTTTTAATAGCTATAATGCTGTGGATGGGAAAAAAAAGAAGAAAATCAAAATTAACTGCTCATCCCTGATGGCGAAAAAAACCTGACATGGATAATTTTATGAGGTCAATCGGAGGATATTCATCTCTCATTCTGGACCAGGACCAACAGCAGGAAGTTAAGTGGAGTGATTTTTGCAAACAGGATATAAATTAACATTGAAAAGCTTTTACTAAATGGAGCCTTCATGCGGGTAGATAATACAGAATATTAGTTAAGGCTGTAAATCAAACACTTTCTTCAATTCCCTACAATATCTCTGTTTTAATGCCACCTTTTCCTAATTACAGAAAAACAAGGATTAAGCTTTTCAAAATACTAAATTATCCCAGGTTAGTTTCCTTCTAGTGTTGAGGGCATTTTAAATATCACTGATAGTCTCCTATCGCTGGTTCTACTTCTGGTAATAAAATGTTTGAATAAAAATCCCATTTAAGGTTTCAAGGTTGACTCAGCCTTTCATCCTTCTGAGATGGGTAAAATGAGGACCCAACTTGTTGGGGGCAATATCCTGATTCTGTAAACTGCTTAGAGAGGGCTGTAAAGCACTATAAAGCAGCATATAAGTCTAAGTGCTATTGCTTTTTGCTGGCCACCTTTGTAGACAACAAAATTGCCACTTCTATTATGAATTTATTTTCTGAAATGTGGGCATATGCATTTTATGATAAGTTGTGCTTTTAAGTTGTTTCTATCTTCTTGAATAGTTCATCGCAGTTATAATTCATTTAGTACTGCATTAATTTATGTGTACATGCATATGTTTTAGGAATATCTAAGAAAATTAAATATTGATAACATTTATATTGTGCATTTTCCTGCATTGCTTCAATATCTCCTGAGAAATAAAACAGTGCATCAATTTCATTTTTCTATACGGGTGGAATAATTATACCACACTCAAAGATGCAAAGATCTACATCAAGCAACTCTTACAATACAACCAATGCAAAGTCAGGGAGGGAAATATGAAGTAAACCAAACAAATATTTAAGAGATATTAGGCTTTTATAGAAAAAAAAAATAGAGAACAAACATATGCTATGGGGAAAAAAAAAACAATGCAATGAGAAAAAAGAGAACCACCCAAGAATCATAACGATATAAAAAAGAGAAAATATTTAAGTTTTGAAGTCTACAAATAAAACTCGGGAATTGGAGGCCATTGAAAACATGGACTTGGGCCCCTTGATCCAGGTTGCAGCAATCACACAGCCTCAAATCATTTGACTTATACACCTTTAAATTAAATGTCCCATAAAATTCCACAGTCATGCAGATTGATTTAAGTTCTTGGATGTCAAATATTGCTCTAATTTAATATTGAGTCCATCTACAAGTGTAAAATCAGAGATTTTGTTCTGAATTGCTCTCTTCAATTTTATACTGTACATGAAAAAAAACCTTCTTCAAAGATTTCTTTCCATTCCCCGATGAACAATACAATATTAACAAGCCAAAATACCTGGCATTTCACAGGATGAAGTCTTCATAGGTTCACGAGCCCTTAAGGCATGATGTGAGACAAGACCTTTAAGAAGAGAGTGAGATTAGTTCAAATTAATATTGAGATTCCCTGCTGGCCTGGCAAATGGGGTCATATTTTCAGGATCACTATGATGTGCTTGTTTTTCAAAGACTCCCAGAGAAATAATGGAAAAACGTAAACATCAAAGGCAAGAGAAACGTATAAGAGAAAAATAAGACAACTGCTTAAAAAGAAGAGCAAAAAGTCAGGCAAAGGACTGACTAGCCTGCTTTGTCTAACAATTAGCTTCAAAAAACTGCTTTTTTAAACTAGTTCTTTAGAAAACTTTCCAGCAACTGTAGATTTTCACAATGGAACAGTCTCCAAGGTACACAATTTTAACTCGTTAACTGAATTTAGTGAATCTTAAGTCACGGGTGTCAAACTCGACTGTGTCATGTGATGTATCATGACATATTGTGGCTTTTTTTTTTTTTGCCCTTGAGGAGCCAGGGTGGGAATGGCCTACCCATGACACATCCAGCCCGCAGACTGCCAATTTGACGGGCTGCCAGTTTGATGGGCCTTAACTCAACCGTCAGCTTCAAAACACAGAATATTTGGCTGTTAATAAATTATTTAACTTTGCACAATATGCAAACATCATTAAAAGGCGTCCTGGAGTTAAATCTGAATCTGGAAGTAACTAGATTCAAGTTGATCAGTATTTTATCCAATTTGATCATTCACTTGGACCTTCGCATCTAATTATTAAATTAATAATCATAGCTACCAAGAAAATGTTCTAGACTTGTAATTATGTTAATTTGTTACAGCAACAATAAGAGAAAGCAATTTATTTTAGCATAAATTTTCATAGATTGGAATTAGCATCATCCGATATATATGGAACTTAATCCTAACTAGCATATATATGAACAGATGAAAATAGAAGTGGGGTTAAAAAAAGAGATGATGATGATGATGATATAAATAAAAGCATTTAGTAATATTAACAGCAGTATTGGTCAATATGTCAACTACTTATTAGTTTGGAAGCTTTACAAAAACTAAGACTATCATAACAGAAAACTTGTATGCTGGTTGCAGGTAAATCTTTGAGGATGAATCACTATTTTTGAAGGTCTCCTTCTTTGCTTCTTATTAGTTTCATTGGAAGGGAAATTGTTGGCACCGATGCTTCACTTTTCTCCCTATTCTGGGGCATAAAGTTCAGAAGTATCTGCATCTATTACTTGAAGTCTTCTTTTCCTATAGCATTACAAGTACATCATCCAGGAAGCACCCATAATAGCGGTACTTCCCACCATCCAAAACCTATTTTTCCCCACCATCTATTAAAACCTATTTTTTTCCATTCATAGAGGATGATATCCAGAGCACCCTGCTCTTCTTTACAATCTTCTCTTAGAGCTCTACCCAACATTTTTCAATATTCATTCATGGTTTTCTAAGACTGAATTGGTGTCTTCTGAGACAGAAATGTCTATTGATTACATAGTTTTTTCACTAAAATAATAACCAACATTTTGGTTCTAGTTTCACTGACTTTCCCTAATACTGCAATTGTGAAGCAACAGCATGCCTGTCAGCTTAATGCTTCCTAGTTGGCAATTGATGACACAGAAGAACTGTCTAATTAGTCTACATTTTTCAAAGAATAACTGCCTGTCAAGTAGTTAGATCATCTTTCTGGAAACACATTTCCCAAAGTTGCAATTGAAATTACAGGTGTGCTCATGTGAATCCTTGATAATACAAATCTATCTAAAGACTCTGTCTCAATTCTATTGTTTTATATAAAAATCTAATATCATTTTATATTGAAACTGCAGACAATAAAATTAAGTGGGGGTGGGGGGGAGAAATACATTTAAATGCTTTCAGGCCTCAAGTGCAATAGCTCATTTTGATTAACAAGGCCAATGACTTTTTCTATGGCAGATGGCAAATGTTTCCCATTTAGAATGAACTAAACCCCAGCTATTACAAATACTTTTTTTCACCCTACAGATACCATTGGCACAAATACAATACAAGTTAGGTTGAAGAGGAAGGCACTGAATATTAATGGTGACACCCAAGATAAAATGAAAGCTATTTTTAGTGCTTCTTTTTCAGTTGTTCTGAAAGTAATAATTTATTCATTACCAGACTCTACAGGGAATTTTACTCAGCTAAATCTATTCAATCTGCAGTAAAAAACAGGGGGATGGAGAAGGAAATACCTTGGAAATCATAAAGCATGTTTCAATAAATATTAGAATATTTAGCATAACTTTAAGTGACGATGTCTATGCTTGGGGTTTTCGATGGTATTAAAATAGTGTGGAAGAGTTATCTGAGATGTACCATTTGCCTCATGTTCCATCTATGCTGCTGTCCCAGAAATTCAACCCAGAATGACACAAACAACCATTTTCATGAATGTTCCATAGATTTTAGAAAAAAATAAACCAAAAATTGTTATTCTAATGTTCTTCATAAGCAAATATATAATTATTTTTCTTTAAGGTGCTGCTATATGAAGTGACTATTTGTGGGACTGGTTTTTGTTTTTGTTTTTATATGCCTGGAAGTTTTGTTGGTGCTGAGATATTTGGGGGTAGAGTGGATGGAATGTGAAGGCTTGGTTCAATAATGGATAGCCAGATGAAGAGAAATGGAAGGTATTCAGTGTGTAATCTTAAAAAGAGGGGAAGATGTTCTTCATAAGCAAATATATAATTATTTTCTTTAAGGTGCTGCTATATGAAGTGACTATTTGTGGGACTGGTTTTTGTTTTTGTTTTTATATGCCTGGAAGTTTTGTTGGTGCTGAGATATTTGGGGGTAGAGTGGATGGAATGTGAAGGCTTGGTTCAATAATGGATAGCCAGATGAAGAGAAATGGAAGGTATTCAGTGTGTAATCTTAAAAAGAGGGAAGATGTTCTTCATAAGCAAATATATAATTATTTTTCTTTAAGGTGCTGCTATATGAAGTGACTATTTGTGGGACTGGTTTTTGTTTTTGTTTTTATATGCCTGGAAGTTTTGTTGGTGCTGAGATATTTGGGGGTAGAGTGGATGGGATGTGAAGGCTTGGTTCAATAATGGATAACCAGATAAAGAGAAATGGAAGGTATTCAGTGTGTAATCTTAAAAAGAGGGGAAGATAGAGATAGAGGAGACAGAGGAGGAAGAGCAAGAGAATAACTGGGAGTCAAAGGAACCAATGAAAGAGGACACCAATGAAAGAGGTGGGCCAGGACTGGAAATGGAATCTGCTTGTTCCTGTCTCACTTGTAGCTGCAGGGGATGAACATAAACATGGAGACTGGAAATAAGCATTGCATAGCTGGAAAATAAAAAATCATGAGTGGGTGGGGAAGAATACAAGTGACAGCAATGAGAAACTGTTGGTCTCTTACAGGCATGTCAAACTCACGTCATCCTGGCAGCGTCACATGGCACGGCCAGCACGTGACGCATCCGGCCAACAGGCCGGGAGTTTGACAGCCCTGGTCTATCAGGTGATGTTAGGAAGTATCTTGAGGGGAAAACCTGGAATTTCACCCTATATTAAATTAGGATTTTCCCCTTATGATTTCCTCCCCCCGCCCAAACCCAGACCTTAACTCACGACCATTCGTTTATCAACAATTTGAAGTTGAAACAACACTGAAAAAAGTTACTTATGACCAGTCCCTACACTTATGACTATTGTAGTACAACTACAATCAAGTGATCAAAATTCAGGCCCTTGACAATTGGCATGGACTGACAATGGTTGCAGCATCCCAGGGTCACATAATTGCCATCTGCAAGTTTCCCAGGGGCTTCTCAGAAGCAATTGATGGGGGAAGCTGGATTTGCTTAATGACCACATGATCTGCTTAATGACTGTGGTAAAAGAAGGTCATAACATCAGGTGTGATTGATTTAATGACATTCTTTATAATGACTGTTAATTGTGGCCATAAGTTAAGAAACACATATATAGTACTTCTTTAAGAGAAAACTGAGCCAAATCAGAAATGTAAAATGCCCACTATCTCAAAAAAATAATACTCTGAATGACACTGTCACATTTGATTTGAATCTGGATCAGAAGAAAACATAATACTAACAATAACAGGTGATGATTTTCCATGACTTATTCCAATAGATCTTTTATATGAACCAATATGAGCAAAGATGGAAATGAAGAACACTTAACATCCATAAAAAAAACTAGTTTGATTCTGAAGGGAAAATTACTCCAGTCAGAAAAAGAAGAGATCTATTTATTCAGGACCAGGTATAATATCACACTTGTTTTGAGCCTAGATTTCAAGGAAATGTAACCTTAAATGAAGATGTTGCTAATAGATAAATGTAACAAATAAATACATATGCTAATCTTTCATAAGATTATGAAGACTATTCTGTTTTATTAAGCATTTAGTCTCTGATGTATCATTTTTTTACACAATGTTCAAATTAGTACTTTCTTTACTCTAAATTTATTGGGATTTATTGGATTTATTGAAAATGTTTTACTGAACAGTTGGGTGCACTATCACAAACCATTAAGATTTTCTGGAGTAGAGGATATACAAGTGTACAAATATATTTGGGTATGCATACGTGTCTTTTTAGATACGCATATAGCAGGATTATGTCAAACATCAGTACAATTTTTTTGTGACTATTTTAACATCTGACTATATAAGTCACATTTTTTGTGACTATTTTAACATCTCACTGTATATAATTGTAATAATCTTCATTCTATGAAATTAACTCTGAGATTAACATCTGTTATAAGTAAACTACTGCATGCACTATCATATAAAAAGAAGTATAAAATCAAAGCTATTTCTGTTTTTAACCTCTCTGCCAATATTGTCTGTATTTATTTATTACATATACAACTTAATAATTCTTATATTTGGCTATTTCCTTCAGAAAAACACCAGTCATTCCTCTAAATGATTTCTGAATAAGTAATTGAATGTAGACCCGGATCAGACTATACATCAAATTGTAGTATACTGCTTTACTTCTACTTCTATTTGCTTTCTTTATTAAATTGCAAGCACACAATAGTATTTTCCTGATTGCAATCTGTTATGTCCTGAGGACTCAAGGAGTTCTCACTCAGGTCCACTCACTTATGTGGGCGTTCTTTCCCCCATTCCCATTGGTTGGTTCTCCCCAGCAGCCAGCTATAAAAGCAGGCTGCGGGGTCCAACCAGTTGCTGATTGCTGCGAGCCAGTTCCAGGCTTGGCAAGCACGGTCAGCCCTTTATTGTAAAATAAAGTATTGTTGCACTCATGCTCTGGTCCAGCCTCTCATTGCTCAAACTTAACACTGGCGACGAGGATGGGATGGCTACCAGTAGCACCGTGCAACCGCTGAGTCACTAGCCACCGATCCGCAACCCAGAGAGAGCGATCGGCTGGCGATAAGGTAAACGCTGATCCGCAGCCAGAGAGAGCGGTCAGCCCTCAAAACGAGCGATCAAAAAGAGCAAACACTGATCCGCAGCCAGAGAAAGCGGTCTGATTCAAAAAGTTAGAAGCGTCTGTAGCCGCTTGTTAGCCCCGCTACGGGGAAAGTGAAGCACTGCGAGCTGCAGCCGCTCTGCATTTGGCGCGAAATTCAAACGGGTGTCATTTGAATTTCGAACCAGTAGGAAACACAGCACAGCGCTGTAGGAAGTCACTACGCCCACTTTTTTGGCGCGATTCAAGACACCTCCAACGGCTAGCAGCCAACGTGGTAACCCAGAGAGAGAAAGAGAGGGTAGCAAAAAAAACCCTCCAGAGCTGATATCACTAATACTCACGAGCGCTCGTAGTCCCAGAGAGATTTTTTTCCACAGGTAGCCCAGCTGTCTAGCACCATGAGTTCCAACCCAGCATTCCTGGCATTTAAACCAGACGAAGAGAAGTGGGAATCGTATAAGAACCGCTTCAATCATTACATCGATGCGGTCGGCCTGGCAGACGCGGGAGAACATCGGAAAAAATCCTATTTCCTAATCTACTGCGGAGCCACCGTTTATGATACCGCCGCAGCCCTCGTAGCGCCGAGAGAATTAAAAAACGTTCCGTGGTCCGAGTTGCTGGAGATCCTCACTAACCACTACGCTCCCAGACCTTCACAAATCGCCAGGAGGTTCACGTTCCGTATGAGGAAGCAATCTAGTAAGGAGACAATCAATCAGTATATGGCCGCCCTCCGAACAGCAGCCCTGCACTGCGGGTTTGGAACATACCTGGAGGACATGCTCCTCGATCAATTAGTTTGTGGGGTCAAGGATCTCAACCTACAGAGGCGCCTGCTAGCAAAGGACCTCAACCTCGCGCGCAAGCAGTCGAGGAGGCCCTAGCAGCCGAGCTAGCAACGAACTCAGCCACCGAAATTCAGGGCCCAAGTGCCAAGCCAGCATCGTTCCCCATCCATTCCGAAGAGGTGGAAGTGGAGGAAACCCACAACGAAAATGAGCGTCCACCGCCTCACCAATGACAGACGGTCGCAGGTAGGGGCCAGACAGGAACACACCGGTCCACCCAAGCACATCACGTTGTGCCTAGCCTGTGGGGGATCACATCAGAGGGCCACCTGCAGGTTTAAAGGAGCCATTTGCAACAGCTGCCATAAGAAGGGGCACATCGCGAGAGTCTGCCAAGCCCCCAAAGCGCTGCACGCAGACCCCGTCCTCGAACTCGGGACCACAGAGGCAAGTATTAAACTGTCGCACGAACCGCCTTGCCAGGCGTACTTGCCACACTGTTAGTAAAATTTCTCTCTCCGTTTCCCTAGAAGGTAAACCGTGCCACATG
The DNA here is from genome assembly GCF_049901715.1 of Pseudonaja textilis. Taxonomy (NCBI): domain Eukaryota; kingdom Metazoa; phylum Chordata; class Lepidosauria; order Squamata; family Elapidae; genus Pseudonaja; species Pseudonaja textilis. The sequence continues at coordinate 5,851,550 of NC_141994.1, read as the reverse complement.
GAGGTTGACACAGGGTCAGCGCTCTCAATAATCTCGTGGAACACCCTCAAGAGGCTCCAACCCAGCCTATCTACTACGCGGCTTCAGAGATGCCAGTTCCGTCTGAAGGACTACCAGGGGAAGGCCATTCCCGTGATTGGCAGAGGCAAGTTTTTTGTCAGTTTTAGAACTTTTAAAGGCCACCTACCTCTAGTGGTAGTTAACGGCAATCTACCAACCTTATTGGGGCTCGATTGGTTTCCCCACCTCGGCCTAGGGTTAACAGGAGTCCATGCTGTCTCAACCTCAGACACTGACCCCTTATTCACTGACTACGCAGATGTGTTCAGCGAGGAGCTGGGGTGTTATAATGGAACCCCCATCTCGTTCACTGTTGACCCCCAGGCGGTCCCAATCAGATTAAAACCACGCAGGGTTCCATTTGCTATTCGACCAAAACTAGACGCCGAATTGGATAAACTACTAAAACAAGGGGTCATTGAGCCAACAGATTTCGCCAAGTGGGAGACGCCCATTGTCACACCCTTAAAAAGATGGTAGCCTGAGAATTTGCTCGGACTACAAGACAACAATCAATAAGTATCTACAAGTTAGCGCCTACCCTGTGCCCGTCATTCAGCACTTATTGCACACATTCGAACCGGGCAGCATTTTTGCTAAATTGGACATGTCTCAAGCGTATCAGCAGTTCCCTGTTGATAACCAAACAGCGGAGCTTCAGACCATCGTTACTCACAGGGGTGCATTCCGATGCAAGCGTCTCCAATTTGGCGTAAGTGTTGCCCGGGTATTTTTCAATCCCTCATGGAGCGGATTTTACAGGGCCTCCCTGGTGTAGTACCCTACTTGACGACATCTTGGTCTCGGCCAGGGACAGACCCCAACTCTTCCAGAGAGTACACGAGCAGTGTTAGAGAGGTTCAGACAGCATGGCCTCAAGTTAAAAAAGAAAAATGCGCCATTGCCACTAGACAGGTGGACTTTCTGGGTTATAAAATTGACGCCTCTGGCATTCATCCCCTGGAGTCTAAAGTTAGGGCAATCCACGAAGCTCCCACGCCTACTTCCAAAACGGAACTACAAGCTTTCCTAGGGCTGCTGAACTTTTATGCATCCTTCTTGCCTCATAAAGCCTCAGTAGCCGAACCCCTCCACAGATTACTAGACAAAAAGTCACCGTGGCACTGGGGGCACAAAGAGGACCAGGCGTTTAACGCCGTCAAATCACTACTTACGTCAGAGGCGGTGCTCATCCAATTTGACCCCAACCTTCCTTTAGTACTGGCAGCAGATGCATCACCATTTGGAATTGGGGCGGTCCTTAGTCACAGACTTCCCAATGGCACCGAGGCCCCCATCGCCTTTTTCTCCAGGACGCTCTCGGCCACGGAGCGAAATTACAGCCAAATAGACAAGGAAGCCCTAGCAGCTGTTGCAGCCGTGAAAAAGTTTCACGAATTCCTTTTGGCCACTTCTTCGAACTGGTCACCGACCATAAGCCCCTCCTGGGCTTACTGGCCGGCGACAAACAGACACCCCAAGTCCTTTCCCCTAGGATGACAAGGTGGACACTTTTCCTAGCGGCCTACTCATACAAACTTGTCCACCGCCGGGCAAAACTCTATCCCACGCCGATGCTCTCAGTCGCTGCCCCTTACCCGCTCCGGCTGAAGACCCAGCTCCTGTCAACGCCATTTTCGAAATCACCCAGTTGGACCTGCCCATCAACGCCCTTGACATCGCCACTAAAACCAAGGCAGACCAAACGCTCGCCCAGGTGCTCGACTGGGTGAGGAGGGGTGGCCGGGAGGCAACGTTGATAACAAATTCGCACCCTTTAAGACTCGCATGCAGGAGCTGTCCAGTTTGCAGGGTTGTCTACTGTGGGGCACTCGAGTGGTCATTCCGACCTCGCTGCGTGCCCGAGTCCTGGAGGCGTTGCACGAGGGACACCCTGGCATCGTGAGAATGAAGGCATTAGCACGCAGCTACGTGTGGTGGCCGGGTCTAGACAAGGACATTGTCAATTGGGTAAGTTCCTGCAGCATTTGCCAGGAATCCCGTCCTGCTCCCCATCGCCACCCCTACCAGATGGGAGAACGCCAGCGCCCCTTGGTCTAGAATACATATCGATCTGGCCGGCCCCGTGCATGGGAAGATGTTCCTAGTGGTCGTGGACGCTTATTCCAAGTGGATAGACGTGGCACAGCTATCCACGACCACCACGCTAGCAATCACCAACGCGTTAACACGCCTGTTTGTTACACATGGACTACCCGACTCCTTGGTCTCAGATAATGGCCCTCAGTTCGCATCCGTAGAATTCAGCCGCTTTGCAGCCAACCTAGGCATTCGCCACATTTTCATAGCCCCATTTCACCCGGCGAGTAATGGGTTGGCTGAAAGGGCCGTCCGGACCACCAAAGAGGCCCTCGCTAGGTTTGGCAGAGATGACTGGCACCACAAACTCTCACGGTTCCTGATGAGCCAGCACTCAACCCCCTGTGCAGTCACCAATAAGTCCCCAGCGGAACTTCTGATGGGCCGGCGCCTGAGGACTGTATTGGATAGACTGCACCCACAATACTGCCCTGACTCTCCCCTCGCTTCTACTTCGGGGATTAGACATTTTATGTTACAGGAGCCAGTCTTCACAAGAAATTTCGCTGGGGACCCACTTTGGATTCCAGGCGAGATCGTCGCTGTCACCGGGCCGAGATCGTATAGGGTCAGGCTGGAGGATGGTCGCGTCTGGAGGAGACACATAGACCAGCTTAGAAGGCGCCTCAGCACCCTTGCCAACAAGAATCCTGAGTCGCCAGCCGAAGGGGGGCCGTCCCATCCGCCACCCAGCCTCATCGTACCCAACGTCCAGTTTGCACCAGCAGTCGTTCCGGTCAACCCGAACTCGGGCAACAGCGCCCAAAGAGTTGACCAGCCTGATCCAGCCCACGAGAGCTCGACCCCAGTAACCGACCCGGTGGTTTCCGAGGATGCCCAGTCCGGAGAGAGCGTTATCAACACTATGCTGGCTCAACCGTCACAGACTGATACCGAACTGGCAGACAATGTCCCCGAGCTGCGCCGTTCCGGGCGCCAACACAAACCCCCCATCTACCTCAAAGACTATGCATGTTCGCATCTGGGGGGAAGGGGTGTTATGTCCTGAGGACTCAAGGAGTTCTCACTCAGGTCCACTCACTTATGTGGGCGTTCTTTCCCCCATTCCCATTGGTTGGTTCTCCCCAGCAGCCAGCTATAAAAGCAGGCTGCGGGGTCCAACCAGTTGCTGATTGCTGCGAGCCAGTTCCAGGCTTGGCAAGCACGGTCAGCCCTTTATTGTAAAATAAAGTATTGTTGCACTCATGCTCTGGTCCAGCCTCTCATTGCTCAAACTTAACACAATCATTCTGTAGAGAACAGTGACTTTTTTTAAAAAAAAACCTTCATCAATTACTTTTTAAGAAAAAAGATCACAGAGAAACATGTAGGCATGAGATTAAATAACCTTTCCACAAGAATTGGTTGATAGATTCCATACCTGCAGAATTATTTTTAAAAGCTGTGAGGATGTATTCATTTTTCCCCATTATAAATAGATAATTTCAGTCCAGAACAGGCCATTGGGTGCTTATGATGAAGTTAAGAAAAACTAGAAGTAGAGAACAATAATGTGAATTGTCTATCTTAGCCTTCAGACAGCATGCCCTGATGAAAAAGAAGTTGTCCCTTTATTAGCCAAATAAGATTTGGGTTTTTTGTTTTGTTTTATAGTACTTTATTTATGGATTTTTACCAGAAATCCATGGGGTTTTTTTCCATGTATAACCTCTGGTGTTTCCCATTTTTCTTTCTTTCTTGCTAAGAAAACCCACTAAGAACAGATAGAATAGTAGCACAATATCTTTCTTTTTTTAGCATTGTTTGGAGCTGTCCCATCTTGAAGACTCTGAGGGGCTAAACAGAGAATGATTTTGAGGGGAAAATAATCTATGAATTTATTTACTATGGTCCTGCCCTGCTCTGCCTTGCTCTGTGAAAGAGCCAACTGCACCTAAAATTATTCTTTCTGAAGCCAATCCTAAAACCAATTTCTTGACCTTTTTGAGCAACTGATTGGCTAGATTACAATGGATCCCAATATATAATTGATTGTTTGTATTATACTACACCAAGTAACGCTGTAACATACAGTGATTAAACAGACAAAAACGCACACTTGGCATTCCACCTTTTTTTCCCAGCATGACACCTATAAATAATTCAGCTTGTGTATTTTGACATATTTACCATACTCGGCTGCCAAATATAAGCAAATGTAATTCAACAGAAACAGAGGGCCTTCTCAGTTCTTTACATTTTAATGTGTCCTTGAAGAAGAAAATTTCAGCATAAGCTAGTTGCAGAACTTAAAGACACTTTAAAAATCATGTTTTGTTATGCCCCACTTTGCAGAGTTTGGATATAATGAAATCATAGTCCTGAATCTGGAAGAATCACCATGTAGAGGTAAAAAATGAGAAAAGGGGAAGACATTTTGTTTCACTATTCTTTTCCCCAGGGAGCTTTGTTTTATCAGGAAAAATACCAATGTGTGGGTTCACACAGAACAGAAAGAAAGGAGAAAAATAAAGATTTCAAAAAAATAAAAATTAAACTAAATATCAGTACAATAAAATACTAGTATAATTATATGGAACAGGGGTGTAAAACTCAAGGCACATGGGGAGCTTAAATCTGGCCCACGGGGGCTGGACTGGAAACAGCAAAGGACCGCCCTGTGATGCCTCTAGCAGCCAAAACAGGGCGCAGGGGGCATATGTGCCCCTTTTGGCCAATAAAGTGCTGCAGGAGGCCATCAAGGCAGAAAATGGGGCATGGGAGACCATGCGTGGCTCCTCCATGCCTCATTTTGGCCAGCAGGGTGCTGCAGGAAGCATACATCCTATCTCCCCCCTGGCCAGCCCGCAGAGAAGAACTACAATGCTGATCCAGCCCATAAAGGAATCCAATTTGACACCCTTGATATAGAAGATTAAAACCATAGAAAGTTGTATTTTAAGTAACAAAAAGGCATACTGTACTTCGAAGAGACAAGGCATACATCTGCAAGAGAGTAATGTTTCAAGGTCAAGAAAATAATAGACTAAGATTAATATGCTGATACTTATGACTCGACAATTATCAAGAATAGCCATAGTATCATTGTCAAATACGAACCATTTGTCAAGTAGACGTGTTGAGTGCCACCATGCCTTTACTATTTTGAGACTATCTAGTAGATGAAGCCAATGGTTCAAGAGCTAAATTAAAGATTAGGGGAGGCAAGGGACATCCTTCTCAAGTGTCATAATATACTATAATTGGTGTCTTATATGGATAAAGGATGAAGAAATTGTAAACCTATGAACCAATGGTAATGGAATCCTATTGTGGAAAGTAGAGCTAATGGAAATTTAATTCAGCTTCTTTGTCTGTCTTTCTGTGTAGAGTGGAGTGTGTGTGTGTGTGTGTGTGTGTGTGTGTGTATACATATATACCCATATATTGCTTGAGTATACACTATATCTGTGCATGAATATCTCTGGAGGGGGGGTCTTTAAAATAAAATGTCCATGGGCTGAACTCTCACCTTTGATGTTATACTGTATATAACTTTACACTTCCGGCCTTGGGGTTTGGATCTAGAATTGGTAAGTGTCTTAGTCATTTGGGTCTATACTATGGCAATAAGAGGGGGAGGTCAGGTTACTTTTCCCTTATTGCATCAGTGGACCTTTTTTCCACTGATCAATTGAATGCTAATAACTCTATTTTAAGAATTCATTGCAAAGAACTTCTGTCTAGCCCATGCAGTGATCACTGAAACATCATCTTGTCCGGTTACAGTTTTTATTGTTCTCTGTGAGGATTGAATGTGTAAATAGGCTGCTTTCTAGGCTATCTTCTATCACATATTGTTTGTACTTCTATCCATCCTGGCTATTAAAGGAAATGGATCAAAGAGTGGTCTTGTGGATCTGTGAGTGTCAATGCTTCTATGGAAAGATAACTCCAATGTCAACTCATAAAACATTAAACTTGCTGTCCAAGTTGTGTTGAAGGACAATGTGATGCGACCCTTGCTGAAATGGGGGTCTATTAAATCTGTGACTAATTAGATTCTGGTCTCTGTCCTTCCCTTTTGAGGGAATGTTGTTTAGATAGTGGTGGCAGATCAGTTACATGCCAATGACAGACAAAACAGATCTAAACTCTTTTCGGCTTGGGCTCAGGTCTAGGTATGGGACTGAGACATTGTATGTTGTTCCCTTGGAGAATGTATTACATCTTGAATGGTGATATAGTAACTCTTGAATGGTGATAGAATAACCTTTTAGACCTAACAAGAGCATTTGATTCCATTAGTTGTGGTATCTTACTGGAAAAGTTACACAGATTGGGGATTGAAGTTAGTTCTGACCCCCTTTTTTAACATGTATATGAAACCAGATCATCTAACAATTCAGAATATGGTATCTTCAGTATGATACTCAATTATGCATTGCTACCCCAAATTGTGTGGAAATGCTATTACTATGAATTATCCCAGTGCCTGGAGGTTTTGAGGGCCTCTAAATTGAAGAGAATGGGCTCAAAAAGAATCCAAGCCATATGAATTTGCTCTTTGTTCTGTGGAAGCAATATTATCCCTTGATGGACAGGTACCAGGCATCGCCTGTCCAAGAACAAGTTCATGATTTGGAGACCTTTCTAGACTCCTATTTGAACAGAAAGTGAAGACTGTGGCAAAGAGGGTTTTTTTGCCCAGCTTCAACTGGTATGTCGGTTGCCTTTTTATCTGGTTATTGCACTGTATTTTGCATAGCACTCATTTAAAAGATACAGTTAATTTAGAATGTGGCAGTCCATGTCTCAACAGTTTCCCAGTGCTGGGAGGATATTATACCAAAATTGTGGATCCTGACCTGAATACCAGTTCAGTTTCAAGTATAATTTAAAGTTTTGAGGTTAAGCTATGAGACCCTTCATGGCTTGCCACCAATATAGCTATAGAAACACCTCATCTAACTGGATTCAGCTTGGCCCCTTATATCATATAGTGAGGATCTTCCTTCTTGTTGCACATTTCTAGGATATAAGCAAGCTGAAGCTGGAAGGTATTGTTTTTATGCAGTAGTTTCATCACTTCTAGAATGAGCTTTCCAATGAGATTAGATGAAGCCCCTCTGCTGATAGCTTTTAGTAAATTCGTAAAAACCAAGCTTTTAAACCAAAGGTCTTGTGGTAATATAACCTGCAGCATTTATTTTCTTTCCTATTTCAGTTTTGCTTTTTGCAATTTTGCAGAAAGTAAAGATGATGACTTTGATGTAGAGAAAGAAGATTTGTTTCTAGAGCAACAAAACGTGAAGCAATGCTTGAGTCCAAAGGATGGGGTAAAATGACACAAATGTATCAGAACCACACTAATTCACATGAATATAAAAGTTAGAGAAGGGGAAGCACACTTAGCCTTACAAAATTGTACTATTTGAACTAGTCTAAATAAAAATAGTGTTTTTGGCTACCCTGGAATCAATTTCTTGGTCTGGTCTGCCTCAGAGGGCTGACAAATTTGGATTCTATGTGTGTTTGTTTTCACTGTGATGTAACTACTAAGAATTGAGAGTTTGCAGCATGATAAAAAAAAATCAAATCAATCAATAAATATCATCTTAAAATGCATTTTATAAATTTTACCTGGACCATATTGGAGGCTTGGTTAGCGTCCAATGAAATTGGAATAGCTTGACCAGCTTACCTGCAGCTGTGTCCATAGCATCAATTACAAGGTGAATATTTTCAGGTACTTGCCTGTATTTTATAAATCCAGCTAGAGGTGTGTGATTTATAAATGGTACTACTTTCTTCAACCTTCTAGCTGGTATTGTCAATATTTTAACACACACATTAAGGAAGGATACTGCTCACTAGCTTGCACATTTTATAGGCTGCTGTTTCTCAGTCTTTAATATTATTGTCATCTTCTCCTCATAGAATGATGAAATATAATGTTTAACAGAAAATTAATCAGGCTTTTCCCAATTTCATAGGTTGTCTTTGTAATGTCAAAGTCTAAGCAAGTATATTTTTGTTATTCTGAGAAATTTTTCCATTTCAGAAAATTAATAATTTGCTGCTCTGTTCCAAAAATCTCTAATCAATATAATTGAGTATAAAAATCGTAATGCTATTGATTAATAGATTTTGTTTTGGTAAATAAATAAGCATTATTAAACTAAAATTCAGATACACAGTTCTATCATTTTCATAGTTTAAACAATAGGTCAATAATGTGCCAGTTTTCTTTCATGTTTGTAACATTTCTGGTTAATACATTTGAAAAAAGTATTAAAAATTTTCCAGTGAATAAGATCTAATTTAAACTTTCTCGCTGATGGTGTTTCTGGCATATAACAAGAATCAGTCTGTAACCATCTGTTCTGGTTATATAAAAGTAGACTTTCTACTGTCATTATTACGTGTTGAAGTAATGTGATTTATATCCTGGATATACTATTAATTGAAATAAATCAAATTCATTGCCTTTGGAATCTATCGTGTCTACAGATTACTCAAAGATATTAGGATTTACAATTTGTACAGATTTGATAAATTTCCTGGTCTTGCATCATCCTTGAAGCATATCACTATATGTCTAAATGTATCCATGCAAATTGAGTAGATATACAGGTGGTCCCTCCTTAGTGACTACAAGTGTGATTTGCAACTTGGTTGCTAAGCAAGGTGTTCATTAAGGATAGAATCACATGACTGTGACAGGTTTATGACCTCCTTCATTCAATAAGCAAAATACCACAGTTGCTAAGCAAAAACAAAACTATCATATGACTCTGCTAATGATTTTAGTTCCAGATTCTAACACACACACACACACACACACACACACACACACATCGCCAAAATACTGATGCCAGTGAAAAATTGATGAGGGAAGATACAAATAATTAAGCTTAAATCTTTATCTACATCCCCAAAGGAGATATCAAAAAAGAACCAAATGAAATCTTTCTCCGAGAAGATTTCTCTCACAGAGGGTGGAAGAAGTCTGCAAAACCATAAGAGAGTGTGTGAAGTTGATGAGATTGGGTGTAAAAGCATAGTAAGCTAAAGTATACTTAAAGGAGATTGCTCCATTACAAAACCAAGATAAAAATCTCACTCCAACCAATGTCGGATGTCCCTCTTGAAAATAGGAACTCTGAAAACTGATTTACTGTAGGCTGCTAGCATGAAATGGTCTGTGAAAAGCTTTTCTGCCATGATCCCTGCTATCCATATCGTACTTGGCACCCTCCCCTACCTGGTGCTGCATTTACAATGTTTTATTTGGCCAGCCTTTGTGAAATCTTTAGAAATGTATGTTAGGTTGACTATCTGTATTAATTCTGCTTGTTCCAAACAAAAATCTATGCCTGCAAATTACAATTACATGACTGGGACACTGGGACAATCCCAAATGCTCAGTGGTTGTGAAGCTCCCAAATGGTAATCACAAAACCATAGAGCACTATAATGACAATAACTGTGAAAATTGGTCACAAAGTTGTTTTCTTCAACTATCATTACTTCAAACAGTCACTGCACTAGGCAGTCAGTAACCAAGATCTACCTATAGTGCAGTGGTTAAAATTCTCATGAAAGTTGAGTTGTTATTTGAATTTAATAAATAAAATATAAATCAATCGATTCAGAGATGGTATTCAGCGGGTTCTGACCAGTTCTGGAGTACCAATAGCGGAAATTTTGAGTAGTTCGGAGAACCGGTAAATACCACCTCTGACTGGAGACTTCACAGTATCCTTCCCCTGCCATGCCCACCAAGCCACGCCCAGAGAACCAGTAGTAAAAAAAATCGAATACCACCACTGAATCAATCAATCTTTGTGGTAACATTGATGTATTAAAAGGAATATTATATCAAAATTCATGTTTATATTAAGAGAGAGTTCAGTATTAACTCCTCTTAGATACCACAAATTAATCTTTCCATGGATTGAAGTCCCTAGAATCTATCTGGTTAAACTGGAGATAGCTTACAAGAATAGCAGCTTTAACTAACAATATCATACAGGTACTCCTCGACTTACAACAGTTTGTCTAGCGACCATTAAAGTTACAACAGAACTGAAAAGAGTGACTTATGACCGTTTTTAAAATTACGACCATAACAGTATCCCCATAATCATGTGATCAAAATTTAAGTTCTTGGCAACTGACTCATCCTTATGACCGTTGCTGTCATAACGTCATGTGATCCCCTTTTGGGACCATCTGACAAGCAAAGTCAGTGGGGAAGCCACATTCACTTCACAACAATGTTAGTAATTTAACAACTGAGGTGGCAAGCCGTCATAAAATGCGGCCAAACTTACTTAACATATATCTCCCTTAGCAGAAATTTTAATTTATTTTAATTATAATGTGTTTAAGTTTTGTCATTGTGCAGTCATTCTTTTGTGCTTTACATTTTAATAAATTCAATTTTACAATGTTTTTTTTAAAAAAGTTTCACTTATCCCACGCACTCAACCATCACTTTGGACAGCAGTTTATCACAAGTGCTATCATTTTCTTAAGGACCTTTTGCTCAATTCATCCTGCAGAAACATAGTTGAGAAAGGTTGACTTTCCTCTTTGAATATAATTCTGCCTTGAATTCTATAAATTTTGCTCCTTTGTTAGTAATCCATTTAGAGAGCAAACATTGAAATTGCTCTCCCAGAACTATAGTTTTCTCTGAGGCTCAAGCTGCTGTGGCCCATGCCAGATTTCTTTTCAATTTCAATTTCATTGTGTCTTTTGAATTCTCAAAAGTCCCCTGTTTTCTGATTGACATTGCAAACTTTGAGGTAAAATGCGTTCCTTTCCACAAAGAAATAGACAGACCAATCAATTGTTCCTACGCATTTGATCCTGCTTCAACTTGTGATATCCATTTTGAATGCAGAGAATAAAGAGGAAAATCTGCTACTCAGCAGAAGAAAAAATGAGGTGAGTGTGCAAATCTACATTCTATGTTAGCAGAGAAAAACAAGCAACTGGAATTTCCATTTCTCTGTTTCTTCCAAATCTTCCTTCAACTCTCTCTTCCCCCTCTCCCTCCCTCCCTCTCTCTCTTTCTTTTCTCCTCTTCTCTCAACAGCCATCTCACAACCATTCCCATTCTCTGGTATCTTCTTAAAAATATTTTGTAGTAACTGCTGATTTTCTGCTTGGTATTCTTCCTCAACAAATTAACTTCTTGTAACATATATGATTATATCTCACTGTCATCTCAAAAAGATAAGCATTATTGGACCTGGTTAATTATTGAGTGGCAGATTACCAAGACGTTTTTCTTTGAAATAGAGTTATTTTAGTTTTAGCAGATGGCAGCACTTGGCAGATACTTTTGGAGTTGAGAAATTGAAATATGTTTGGGTTGGTTTATGGTGACATGGAAGACCACTATGGAATACCGGGGCGTCTATTAGATTGGGAAGCTTTTAATACTAATTCCAAGGCTACTGCTACTTGGAATAAGGCAGTAGCAAATTACCACTTCTGTATTGTTTCCAAGAACATGGACTCTAAGTGAAATCAACAGGTCAAAGCCCAACTCCAAGAGATTGGCCTACAAGATACCATTGCACATAGTGAGAACAATCAACCAATGGAACAGAAGTTGCCCTCGGAAGTTGTGGGAGCGCCATCAGTTGAGACTTTCAAGAAGAGACTGGACTGCCATTTGTCAGAAATGGTGTAGGATTTCCGCTTGGGCAGGGGGTTGGACTAGATGACCTACAAGATCCCCTTCCAACTCTGATTATCTGTTATCTGTTATCAGTACATCTACAAGAACACTTTTCTTTTGACTCATAATAGACCCAGTTACTCCCCCCCCCTTTCTTTTCTGGTTGAATATGGTTAATTTAGATGAACTTTACCATGGAGGCAGTAACCTCACTTCTAGCAAAATAAATACAGTCCATATCTCACACCAGGAATTAATTAAAAGTAGTAAACATTTGACTGGATTTCTTTGGGCATTCGGATTCCTGCAGCACTTATTCTCCAAATATGTCTGCAGATCAATTTTCTGTTATCACCAAGACATAATGAGCACTTGTCCTCTCTCAGGTACCAATTGTATCATTTGAATAACAAACAACAGCCTTCTTTCACATGTTCAGGAAATTTACACATCTTGCAGTAGGATTAAAAATAATTAGTATGACTACAAAAGGTATCTTTTTATGGTTGTGGTGGATCAGAATAAGAACTCAGATCAATTCAATTAGATTTTTACTTATATAACAGTGCAAATACACATAAACTACATTATATAATTATATGTTATTTGCTGTTCCCCCCATGTAATATTTTTGAGATTGGGATTTTTATTATTCTGTATCTATTAATTGATTTCAGAATTCACACCTTGAAATAAGGGAGACATTTCCTTATTTGTCTTCCTTTCTCAGTAAACTACAGGGACTGCTTTTTAGAATAACAATTAAAGCCTAATCATGTCATATACCCATGATGGCGAACCTATGGCATGTGTGCTGGAAGTGGCACGCAGAGCCCACTACTGCCGGCACGCAAGAGGTTGCCTGGAAGAGCTCCACTGCGCATGCGCGCAGTGATTGTCAAGTATCTGGCACACATGTGTGGGGGGGCAGGGGGCGCAGGAGATGCGCATGCATGCAGAGATGTGTAGCATATGCAGGGGTCTCACGTGCATGTGCAGAGATGCTCAGTGTAGGGTCATGCATGCATGCACATGCGCAGGGGTTGGGGGCCCAACACACATTGCCTTCTGGGTGCTGGCTTGCGTGTGCAATTTTCGGCACAGGAGCTGAAAAAGTTTAGTCACCACTGTCATATACCAAAGGTGAGATATTTCTCTGATAGGGCTACCGCTACATTATTTTCATACTATGAAGCCTACCCATGTCAGCCTTTATCCTTATCTTGTTTCTTATCAATGATAAAGCAATTCTATATTTGAGAGCTTCTGCAGGGTGCAGGGTGCCCATTCAGGTTCAAGGAATCAATAATTTGTTGTAACTTGCCAGTGTTAAATTAATAAACAATTGTTTGGATCCTCTCCAGTTACTGGCATTTCTTCAAGAGCTATTTTGCCATGACAAGACTTAGTGAATGCAAGTTGAGAATATATTGCAGTAAAGCTTTTCAAACTTTTTTTTCCCCAGAAAAACCTAACCTTCCATCTTGGATCTCTGTCCATGGTGGGGATAATTACTATAGCTAGCAGCAGTAGAAACAATGGCATAGGTTTATTGAATTCCTAGTTTGAAAGAACCGTGCCATTAAATACATTTCACCACAATCAATCAAGGCACAAATCACCAATCAGCATTTTTCTCAAGTAATGTGACCACAGATTACCAATCAGATAACTTCAAAAATGTGTCTTGTAGCTCCTTAATTCTTGAAGGATTCCCCAGGATAGAAAAATACAATAGCCAAAGAATGGCCAAGCAAAAATCAGCAAATAAAATGCCAACCTATAGAATAGAGCCAGGATGGTGAACCTATGCCATACATGGAAGTAGTGGCACGCAGAGCTGTCGCCCCAGCTCAGCTCTGTCACCCATGTGTGCGCGCCTCCCACCGGCCAGCTGGTCTTTGGGTCTCTGCTGCGCATGCGTGGGAGTGGGGCAAATGTGGGGTGTGGGTCACATGTGTGCGGGATGTGCACATGCATGGGGGTGGAGTGCATGCGTGTGGGACATGTGAATATTGCATTTTGAGGATGCGCATGCGTGCACTTTGGGCACTCAGTGCCCAAAGGGTTAGCCATCCCTGGAATAGAGACTTCTTTGTCTCCTTCACTTAAGATCGAAAATTTCCGTGGAATGTATGCAGATGATAAGGCTCTTATTTTCTGTCCTGAGACTAGCCTTAGAAGATTATTGAGCAGACTAACTGATTATTGTGAAAAGGAAAAACTGACAATTTCAGGAAGACCGGGTATTTTTGATCACGAAATTTTACATCCTGATTCTTGATATTTTTATCCTTTGATCATAGTTTGAATCTTCTCCTGATTTTGCACAGCGTTGTTTTAATGTATCACAGCATGCTATTATATTTCTATGAACCTGTGCATTCTTCATATAGCTTCATGTAGTTCATTAAATTCATTGTCCATCATGATTATCTAAAGAGTCATTTGCTGGGTAAACCTGAAAATCTGTTACGTTTTTATTAAAATATGGATTTTCTCTAGTCAGGTAGACTTGATGTCTGTATATCAAACTACAATTCCAGCATAGACAATGGGGTAATGGTAAAAAAAAAAATGGCAATTGTCCAGCACATCTACATTTTAGGATTTGATTGAATGTTTCAGGCAGTCTGCTGAATTTGAAATATAATAATATAATTAATGTAATACAATGCAATTTGTCATTTGGAATTACTCATGCCTTCTTCATTTGTGTTATATTTTAAATAATTCCCTTTATATCATTTACAATAAGAAAGTTGCTGTGTTTAAGCCTAAGGACAAATACATTTTTTAGTATCTAATCAACTCTGAAAACTATAATCTTATTAAGAAATTATCAGTATAAGATCCCTGGCAAGAAGCTTCGGTTTATGAGGTTGTAAATATTTTATCAACACAGAGGTAAATTCCAATTTACCACAATGAACAAACTTTTGAATTAGTTTCCAAAGTATTATAGGCTGAAGATCGAAGTTAAAGTAAAATTTTATTTAAATATTTTAGTAGTTCTTTTTGGTTGCTGTTTAAAGCCAAATTAGCCATTTCTTGGCTTATTAGTTTAAAGCATCACAAAGCAATCATACGAAGGTGCATAGCTAGAGGCATAAGAAAATGGTTACTATTACAAATATTTTCAAGTAATTAATAATGTAAGAGAATGATACAAAAGTGAAAACTTAATAGTATTTCTTTCCAACCAATAATGTACATGTTGCAATTCCTTAACAGTCCCCAGACCAACATATTCCAACTTTTCCTATGTTCCAGACCATCTGTGAAAGTGCTGGCAACCCCTGTATATTCTCCATGAATTAATAATAGTTCATTAACAGTCTAAATCCATTTCTAGACAAGAGTAAATTCCAATAGGTTCAGATTTATCCTTGTTAATAAGTATAGCAGAATAGATAATGCAAGGCACGCCAGATGTTACTTAATATCAACTTTCAGCATCCCTATGAAGCATACTCAGGGTTGAAGAACACCAAGAGGTGAAGTTCAGCATTTAGAATACATAAATTCCTTTTCTCTACTGTATTGATTTTGAAACTAAAAGTCCAGTATTACCAATATACTTTTTGAACCAATATGATCTGTAACTATGGAGTATCTGTGAATAATATGGCATGTGCACTCCCATTAGTAACATCTTTGGTGGAACACTAGAAATACAGCTGAAAAAAATATGCTGAATCAACACCATGATTATTATGGCAGCCATAAAATCCTGAATTGTTCCATCTTTATCAATGATCTTGATAAATCACCCACAATAGTGGGTGTCCCCAGTTCCAAACTTGAGATTATTTAAATCATCACATATTAGCATTCATATATATAGCCAAATAGCTTCCAATTGAATCGCTATCCTAATTGCCCAACATAAGATACAATCATTCTATATCAGGGGTCGCCAACCTTTTGGACCTCAGGGACCACCAAACTCATAATTTTAAATCCCAGGGACCACTAACTGGTTCTGTGGGCTTGGCCTAATTTGTGGGTGTGGTTTGGTGGTCATGTGACTGGCTGGGCATGGCTTGTATGTAAATATTATAAATATTTATATAAATATTGAATTTTTTTTATAAAAAAACAAAGCAACTTTTACCCAAAATCAGGCAAAGCAGGCAGGCAGATTGAATTGCTCACAGAATCATTTGTAATCTATCTATCTGCCATCAACTACCTCAGTCTCACAAATTTGCTTGCCATGAGTCTGCACTGAATAATAGAACCTTCAGCCTTAAGGGAGGTTCGGCTGTGCTTAAAAGCAGAGCCTAAGATCTAAAGACTAGCTAGAAAGCAAGAAATCCAACCATTCCCTGCTTCCTAGCTAATCGAAATCTCCAGGCACAGCAGAACAGCTGATGGTCAGAAAAAGGAAAAATAGCAATTTAGCAGGCAAGTTTGCCGGGTAAGGAGTGAGTGGATGGGGAAGGTTCCCTCGGACCATGTGGACTGCGCAACCTTGTGTTTCTGCACAGCCTGGATTAGTTGCTTGGGGGGGTGTGCTCTGGGGGTGATATTTCTCTGTGGCCCACCAAAATTTTCTCGCGGCTCTCCACCAGTTGGCAACCGCTGTTCTAGATTGTAGTTGCTGTTGGCTCTCTCCTCTCTAATCCTCAAGACTGTGGTGATACATGAAGTAAACAATGAGGAGATGCTCCTATCCTCTGTCCACCTGTGTTTTGGTCATGTCTCTGATGATGAGTAATTAAATCATAGATGAAAGACTGTACAGCTACTGGGGTTGCAATATTTGAAGTTGTATGGAACCTTTGAAAAGAGCTCTCCACTTACTTTACACCCTGCCTCCCTGCATGGTTAGCTGTTACTCTGCTCATTTGCCCTGTGTGCCTATTTATACCTAAGACTCCACAGTTAAGTCCTGTTCTTCTCTTTAATTGGAAAGTCAAAAATCTCTCTCTGTGTGTGTGTGTGTGTGTGTGTGTGTGTGTGTGTGTGTGTGTGTGTAGATGGAGGAGAAAACAACCAGAAAGATTTGTGCATCAGAAAATCCAGCTTACTTAGATTGAAAATAAAGACAAGGATAAAGATACCATTTTGTTCATATCCCCATGGGAAATTTAAACGTGTTAGCTAGTTGATCCAAATGCTAGAAGGAAAAAAAATCCTTTAATTCAAAATGGTCAAAGAACATAACAAAAAATAAAAGGGATGACTCTGGGGTACTCTGCACCCTGTGTCACTATGAGTATAAACTGGCAGCAAGTGAAAGACTCTTCAGAAGGCTGTTAAATTCAACAAAGGGCTAGGCAGAATAGAAGTAAATAAATAAATATCTACATTTGCTCCATACATCTGAAAACTGAATCACTGACATTATTCTTTATAATTAACAGGTTTTTAACATGTTTAAAGTTTATATGATTTTAAAAAATCATTTTGCAATGCTGCCCTCCTTTCTTTCATCATTGTTTCTTTGTCTCATTGTCTTCCTTTCTTAGACATTTTAATGGGTATCCTAGTCCTGTAGCTTCAAATAGCCTAGCCAGTTGCTGTCAGTGCCCAGCCATACTGCCCTATTGTCCAGGCCGGATCCTCTCTTCACTCTGATAGGATTGAACAGGGATTGGCAAGGGTCCTGCCCTACCACTCTTTAAGCCTCTTAAACACTCTGACCACTGCATGATTCACCTTGTATCTGCCTACAGACAAAGACTTAAAACCATTAACCCAACAATCAAATCAGTGAAGACTTGGTCAGATGAGGCAAAGCTGAAACTCCAGGCCTGCCTTGATTGCACTGATTGGAATGTTTTTGAAGATGCCTCTGCAGACCTAGATGAGCTCACAGATACTGTAACATCATATGTCAGCTTTTGCGAAGACTTAAGTGTACCAACAAGGAACCTGCAAATATATAGTAACAATAAACCTTGGTTCACAGCTAAACTTAAGCAGCTACGTCGTTCCAAAGAGGAAGCCTACAGAAAAGGTGACAGAATGCTCTAAAACCAGGCCAGAAACATATTAACAAGAGAGATCTGAGCAGCAAAAAGAAGCTACTCTGAAAAGTTACAGAATCAATTCTCAACAAATGAACCAGAAACATGTGGAAAACTCTTAAAAACAACTGGCTTCAGCAAACCTCCTTCCCAAGCAGAAGGAAATCAACAATTAGCAGATGACCTGAATGTGTTTTACTGCAGGTTTGAAAAGAAACTACAGCCACCTATCTCCACAACCCACATCTCAAACACACCAACAACAGCCAAGCCTCCTACAACTGACCCCAATCCATTGGGCTCACAACCTCTGGTGATCACAGAAAAAGAAGTGCAAGATTTATTACACAGACAGAAACCAGGAAAAGCACCAGGGCCAGACAAGATAACTCCTTTTTGCTTAAAAGCTGAACAATTGGCCCTCATCTTCACCCGAATCTTCAATAGATCACTAGAGATGTGCTATGTTCCTTCATGCTTCAAATGTTCTACCATCAAGGAACTGAATGACTACAGACCAGTTGCTCTAACATCTGTAGTTATGAAAATCTTTGAAAGGCTTGTGCTATCCCACTTGAAAATCATCACGGATCTGCTGTTAGATCCCATGCAGTGTGCATACCGAGCAAATAGATCGACAGATGATGCTGTGAACATGGCTCTGCATTACATCCTACAATACCTTGAATCTCCAAATACCTACGCAAGGGTCCTCTTTGTAGACTTCACTTCAGCATTCAATACCATCATTCCAGACACACTTCTAAGTAAATTAAACCAACTAGCGGTACCTGAACACACTTGTAAGTGCATCATAAACTTCCTAACAGACAGGAAGTAGCAGGTGAAATTAGGTAGAATCACATCCGATACCTGTACAATCAGTACAGGGGGCCCCCAAGGCTGTGTACTATCTCCACTTCTCTTCTCCCTATACACCAATGACTGCATTTCAAACAATCCATCTGTTAAAATACTGGTTTGCTTATGACACAACAGTGATTGGTCTCATTCGAGACAACGATGAATCTGCATACAGACAGGAGATTATACAACTTGCCTCGTGGTGTAACCGGAACAATCTGGAACTGAACACACTCAAAAATGTAGAAATGGTGGTAGACTTTAGAAGAAACCCTCCCATATGACCACCTCTTATAATACTAGACAACACAGTATCAACAGTAGAGACATTCAAATTTCTAGGTTCTACTACATCACATGACCTAAAATGGACACCTAACATCAAAAACATCATCAAAAAAGCACAACAAAGAATGTTCTTTCTACGCCAACTCAGAAAGCTCAAACTGCCCAAGGTGATCCAGTTCTACAGAGGAATTATTGAGTCTGTCATCTGCACCTCTATAACTGTCTGGTTTGGTTCTGCAACCTAACAGGACAGACACAGACTTCAGAGGATAATTAGGACTGCAGAAAAAACAATTACTACCTACCTGCCTTCAATTGAGGACTTATATCCTGCACAAGTCAAAAAGAGGACTGTGAAAATATTCCCGGACATAAACTGTTTCACCTCCTTTCCTCAAAATGATGCTATAGAGCACTGCACACCAGAACAATTAGACACAAGAACAGTTTTTTTCCAAAAGCCATCACTCTGCTAAACAAATAATTCCCTCAACACTGTTGAACTATTTACAAAGTGTGCACTACTATTACTGTTAATCTTCTCATCACTCCTTATCACCCATCCCCTCTCACTTGTGACTGTAGGACTGTAATTATGACAACTTGTATCCTTACGATTTATATTGACTGTTTCCTAGTATGATTTGATTGTTGATTGTACCCTATGACTATCATTAAATGTTGTACGTTATGATTCTTGATTCTTCACGAATCGACCTTTTCTTTATGTATACTAAGAGTATTTACACCAAGACAAATTCCTTGTGTGTCCAATCACACTTGACCAATAAAGCATTCTATTCTATTCTATTCTATTCTATTCTATTCTATTCTATTCTATTCTATTCTATTCCAGCAGCACAGCACAGACACTTCCCCCTCCACACCTGGTTTGCTTTCTTTCTTTTTTTTAAAGAAATTTTTATTTCGACAACAAACATAGACAAACACAAAAATAAAACATCAAATAAAATCATGTTTCCGTTATACAGTGTGTCAGTTGGTACAAAGCTCTTTTGTGCACAATATTAACAGTCTTTCCCTCCTAAATTTAAATTAAGATTCGCTTTATGTAAATCAGCTAGTCATATCATATTATATTACTATCAAACCATTGTAGACTTTGATTGTAAATTTGTATCATTCTTTCTGAGAAAATCTTAGCTTTTCAATCTCACAATAATCAAATACAACGTATCATTACAATATATCATCACTATTATATCTATATTATAGTATATTTTATTTTTCTATTTTCTTATCTAACCATTGGTAAAAGAAATCTCATATTTTATAATATTCTTTTTCTTCTTGCTCTCTAATTACCCATGTCAATACTTATTTCTTCACATTCCATTATTATTTTTTTATCACCTCTTCTTCTATTGGATTTTTTTTCACTCTTCCAGTTTTGAGCAAATACAATTCTAGCTGCTGCTAAAATATTAATAATCAAATATGTCAATTCTCTTATTATATCTTTCTGGCAAGATACCCAATAAAAAAAATCTCTGGCTTCAAGTCTATATATTGTTTTGTCATTTTTTTTCCAGCCATGCATGAATTTTAGTCCAGTATCTTTTGGCTTCTACACATGTCCATCACATATGGCAATGATCCAGGTATCTGATGACATTTCCAATACTTCGCTGACTTATCCTTGAACACTGTTGCTATTCCTGCTGGGGCAGGGGTAGATGCCACCTGTAAAACATCTTATACAAATTCTCTTTATATGCTGTCAACATTGTTAATTTATAGTTTCGAGATCATAACTTTTGCAATTTATCTATTCCATATCCAAAATTTTCCCCCAGGCAATCATAGTTTCTTTAACTTGTTCTTCTTTTAATTTAACTCTAAGTAAATAACCATATAATTTTTTTATTGTTCTCCCATTAGTACCTGTCAGCCTCAAGATCTCTTCGGGTACCCTAACTGCTATCTATCTCATTTACTTCTCCCATATCCTACCTACTTTATTTTCTCTACTGCTAGGCTTAATTCTTTCGGCTGTCCTTAGCAATGGGGGGAGGGGTAATTGTGGGGGGAAGAGAGCTGGAGGTGTTTTGCATTCCTTTACTGTGGGTAAGCAAAAGGAGGGGGTGTATGATTTCTTCTTTTCAACTTTCCATTTCCTTGCTAGCCTCTATCCCTTTTTGCGCAGCTGCGATGTCTTATCAAAATATGTCAAGGTCAATGGACAGAGGCCTCATCACCACCTGAAGATGCCCACATGATCATATTCAGAACTTTTAATTGGAAGAGATTTCTGGACTTCGGGGGGTGGGAACAATTCCATTTCTTTGTATGTGTGACCTGCGCGCCAAATTCTCAGTTCCGGAATTCCATCTGTAGCTTCCTCTTCATCTTCCAGTAAAAGAATAACTTTGCTCTGATCCATGGAGTCTGGGTATTTCTTTCTTGGATTTTGAAGGGAGCACACACTGACAGTACCTGTTAAAATTTCATCCAATTCAGTAAGCTAATCCCTCTGTCCTACTATCTATAAATCCTACAAAGTATCCCTCTTAAGTGCTCAGGTACTACCCTTTCTTAAGATCAAACTAATAGGAGCACTCTTATCTTCCACTATGTTAATCAGTAAAGTTATATCTGTCTGTCTGTCTGACTGTCCGTCCTGTCTATACAGGTAGACCTTGCTCAACAACTGACCTGTTTGGCAATTGTTTGAAGTTGCGACCCTGCTGAAAAAGTAATTTTATGACAAATCCCCACATTGTTTTTAACCATTGCAGATTCCCCACAGTTATGTGATCATTATTTGTGTGCTTCACAAGCAGCTTCCAACAAGCAGAATCAATGGAGAAGTCAGAAGAAAAGTCGCAAGTTGCAGACATGTGGTGTTTGCTTAATGACCTATAGTGACTCACCTAACAACCAGATGGGAAATAACATTGCAAGTCTATTGTGGTTATCTGACATTTCACTAAGCAAGAGAGTTGCTGGCTCCAATTGTGGTCACTAAGTGAGGATTACTTATAAAAATATCTTGTACAGTTGTGCAATCTTATACAATCTGTTTCATAATCCTTCTAATAATGAGTGGAAATAATTAATAATCTCGGCCAATAATGTGTACATGCATATTCACATGCCCATGCACATACTTCTATCATCTCTGAAAGCCTATATTCATAAATACAGTAACAAAGGGCAATGCACATCCTTTCCTATACAACTTCAAACAATTAACTAAGCATTCCATTTATTCTCATGCATGCTTTCATCTCTCTATTCGGGTTTTCAAACTTGACAGCTTTAAGACTTGTGGACTTCAACCCCCAGAGTTCCTCCTCCAGTCATGTTAGCTCAGGAATTCTGGGAGTTGAAGTCCACAAGTCTTAAACTGGCCAAGTTTGAAGACCCTTGCTCTATTCCCCAATGAGACATCTTCATTCGTATATATTATACATTTTATCTTTCATAAACTCACAATACTATTCATGTACACTACCATTTACTCTTGTTACATAGTCAGGAGGACAATGGCCAAACCTACAGGTGTTAGAGCTAAAGTTAAAAAGGCCTCCCTGTCCACTTTGTTAGGACTTGCAGGCTCAAAAACTTTCCAGACAACACTTTTCCTGCTATCACATTGGATTCCTATCATCCAGCAAATACTAATTTATCCACAACATGATAAAATTGCACACTATCATGGGTTGCATTGATTCATTTTTCCAGACCACTTCTCCCAAGAAGGGAACAGGCTTAAACATTATTGATCAGCTGAAAGTTATTGGATTTTCCCATCCATCATGTTTTGAGTCAATTGTCTTTCACATAATTCTTTTTAGTAAAATAGAGAAGATAGAAACTAAACTGCAGAGTAGGTTAGTCATACTTGTGCCACGATGTATTACCTGCTAATGATAAAGTTACTAGCCAATTTTGGCAACATCTGACCAGTATGCTATGTGCTCAACCCAAACAGAGTTTTTTTTTTCTCAAGAATGCTTACATTCTGAGCAAATTAAAATTACCAATATGCATAATATCTTGCAATCCAACTGTAATGGACAATTGAGCCTAGAGGCTACAAGCTTTCTGATTTCAGAATCTGATTGGGTCTCCATCTCCTAGCCCCACCCCTACTTCAAGATAATGATTTGGTGATTCCTGCCACCATTAGTTCCACTGAATTGGGGGCTCATTTGGTGACCTTCTGGTCACCCAATGTATAAGAGAAATAAGACTCCCAAAGGTGTGCTTTCTGGTGAATACGGTCAAAATACAGAAAACGAAATATCTACAGTATCACCTCCTGACCACAGTTTAGATAGATGAAGCTAGATAATTCAGATCTTCCTTTCCTGCTTGAAAAATAAACCAATCTCAAAAGCTATTAACAAGATGAAGCCTTATCCTAAAAAGGAAGATAAAAGATCAAATGTAAAAAAAATAAATCTTGTTGAATTATTAAAATGGAAATATTCCATGTTAAAGAAGATAACACAGAGAATGGCCCTACTTATGTGGGGCGGGGACTTTTAACTTACATAAGAAAAATCCCAAAATAAAATACAGTATTCTATGTAGACTATAGGATGACTCAAACATAGCAAGTGCTATCTCTTATATATCAGAATGTGAGAGTATAAAATACCACAGACCCCAAAAATATTTTAGATAGAGAAAAAATATTTAAAATATTTTAGATGGAGGGAAAAAAGGTATCTTTTCAGCGTGCCTCTTCTGTTAAGGAGTTATGCAAAAATCCTTAACATTTAGAAGGTAGCACAACATAGACGCATCATCTTATCTATTTGTACTCGAATAGCAAAGGTCTTCTGTTTCCCCTTACATGGCATTCTCTTTTCCCAGAGATTCCAGACAAATCAGAAGTTTTGGGAGATGATACATCTCACTCTTTGCCAGCACCACTTCTCTGACTGGTTACCTATGCACAAAATAACCAGTTTTTCTGAATCTGGCGAAGAAAAAGGTTGTGCTAACTTCCCTCTAAATGTAACCTAGAACGTACATCTCTTTGTCACACGATACTGTCATCAAAGTCTACTCCCTTGTGGGAATTTATATTTATTTTGATTAGAAGTGTTCTGCTGAATTTTCTGTTTAAATCTTCTGTCATTTCAATTTTATTAGGCTTGAATCAATTTTGATGGGACATGCTCCAATAGATTATGGGCTTCTTGTTTTGGGGATGTCATATCAAATACCAAGGAGCCTATATCTAATGCAATTCCATCAGAAATCGATTAATATGGAATTATTTTGTCATTATTATAAAATCGGTGTTTTGTGTTCACAAAATATTATATAAAACTTCAGAAGTTATCTTACATTGAAAACCACATTGGGTTCCTTGGAATAAATGTTCCCTATCTTCATAACCACATCAGACCTAATATTAAGAATAATTCTTAACTGATTAGCAACTGTAATTAAAAAAAAACCAACAACAAACCATCATACAAGTCCTAGGAGATACTAAAAAAATATTTTTGCAATCATCCATTTTGAATGGTAGAAATCCCAAAAACCATTACATTTGTGTGATTGTTTATACATACACTAGCACCAACTCATACACTTTGTATGTGTGTGTTTTCTTGAAAATAAATTACTATGTTCCCAGCATAAATGTTCAGCAAATTAGAAATAGAATCACAGCCCAATCACAGTGTTTCAAAACAATCGGTTCTGAGAAAATAGTCAGATTGTTCAGTGAAGTATAAAAATCCTCAACAATGACAAAACAAAACAAAAATCTATCTTTAAAATGGGGAAAAAAAACTGTTAAATACTGAGTAGTAAAACAATTATTTATTGTTTGAGACCACAGGTTAATCTTTTAGTTCCTTGAGCTGACTTTTATCTTCCCACAAAGAATTTTGATAGTCTTCATAAGGTCCCACTATAAAACAACTCTCCATTTTTATATATTTATTCAGTCTTGGCTACTATCATGCAACAGATTGTTTAAAACTAAAATATTTAAACATTCAGTATGAATTTCAGAGTTTATCTTGGATCAGAGGATGTCATATAATGGTTGATTAAACCATTCCTTGAATTCTTTTATCATAACTCCTTCAGAGCCTTCCTAACACTTGGTTTTCATATCATACCAAAGTGCAATTTTCATTGTTGTAGCAAGGATGCTACAATGCTACACGTCAGGGTGGTTAGAAACAAGATCTTCCACAAGGAGCCCAACAGGAGACAGCCTGTGTAAGAAGAGAAGAGGGTGTCAGAGAGGCAGCTTGGGGCCAAAATTCAGTTCATTGATATCTGAGAAACCCTGCCAATGAGCCTGCTATGGGACACTAGGAACAGTTGTGTGATGGCAGTGATTATCATCTAGGCTTTGGCAGATCAGAGAAGCAATTGCTCAATTCCAGGCCAAAGACTAGCCTATGGAATAGCTAAGCTACTAGGTCCACTAGAGAAACAACTGGCTAGAGCCAGAGTTCATTGGGAGACATCTGAGCCATACCCAGATGGAAGAGTGGTTTACACAGCTCAACGTAGAGCAGGTCCGATGGTGGGTGGCCAAACGATCAGTTGAGGGACTGGAGCAACTGGGCATCCAGTGGGAGGAACAGCTGAGCCACTGACACAAAAACAACTAGGCACCAATGTTCATTTCCCTTCTGGAAACCCTAGAGAAATACTTGTCATGACAGTGCATATTCTGAATGGTATGCATTCATTCAAGAATTTAACAGCACATCTTAAATATTTTAATCTTATTGGCTAAGAGAAGCTGGAGACCAAGGCTAAGTGGCATTTAAAAGCATTGTATATTCTGTTCTCTATTGGAATGTTAAAAGCAACTGGAAATTGAGGTAGAGTAATTAAGGGATGATTCATATACTGCTTTCAAGGAAAATATTGTCTTCACAGTGGGAATATAGTCACTTAAGTTTCCCAAGGTAATATACAAACGATACAAGACTGGTCAAATCATTTTAGCATAAGAACTGAATTTTGAACATACTTGTTAATCCAGGACAAATCATTAAGAAAATTGTAAACAGGAAACAATAAACAAGTCAATACTGAAAATTTATTTATCAAGTTAAAATATAGTTCTGTGGAAAATAAAACATGAAAGTGTATATAACATTATAATCCACAAATATTTTAATTAGTATTACACTCTGCATTATATTTACTTTTTATGAATGAAATTATTTTTGACATTGAAGCATACTCCCATAATTCTTCCAAAAGTCTCAAAGGTATTTTCCAATAGAGATGTATAAAATTCTTCTAGCTATTGGCCAGTTTAATGCTAGTTTCGTGAATCTGAACAAAATATATGATTTAGAGAAATTTAATAAACAAAGTAAGAGTAAATAGAATTACGATCTTCAAAATTTGTATTATGAACGATTTTCTAATGTTTGCGGGTTTTGCAACACTGCCACCACATATTTTTAAAAAAGGATCCAACCATTGTATTTTTAGAATTTTTAGACTCATTTTAGCAAATTGGTACCAAAACAAAGATGCTTTCTCAGTATAATTTTCAAATTTCCATTGTTGCATATCTATAAAAGTTACATTCAGATTCTACATCAATTTGTCTTTCCACTAAGTGAATTTCTTAGTATCTTGAAATCCATAAAAATAAGAATTTAACAAAAAAGTGAGAGGTGAAAAACTGGGAATTTATCTTTTCCTATAATTATACTAAATAGTCACTTAACATGGCACGACCTTTTATAGTTCATTTATTTCTATCTGTATCAGCCCAAATATATCTATGCAACTCCTCTGGGAAATTTATTCTTTCTATCAAGGTTATAACACCATATGGAGAT
The DNA here is from genome assembly GCF_049901715.1 of Pseudonaja textilis. NCBI lineage: Eukaryota > Metazoa > Chordata > Lepidosauria > Squamata > Elapidae > Pseudonaja > Pseudonaja textilis. The sequence continues at coordinate 5,824,803 of NC_141994.1, read as the reverse complement.
ATAATCCATTCTGAAATCCACGCTAAGCTGATATCACAGTCTAAAATTCGGCGCCACCTGCATCTGCTTCGTTGCACGTGACACTATTTTGCCTTTGCCTTGAAGGACCTCGGGATTCTACTAAACAAGACTAAAATAGATCCAAATCTTTTTCAATGTTTTCAAATATTTTTCAAACCTCAACCATGGGTTGCATAAATTGTACTTTCATGAAGTCATGGAATGTCTCTCCACACAATTACAATTCCTGCAGCTGTCTAAGGAACGATTCATTACCATTAAAGAAGTGAAGTTGTATAATGTCAATTCGCCTATTAATAGAGTTATAAATAAAAGAACTCTTGTACATGGCTAATGCTTCCAAATCTCCTGAGATAAAATGTTTGTGGAACAGGAGAATGCATTACAAATTAGAGAAGCAATCTATCATGGTCCATTTGAGGAGCAGGAGGAGAGGGAGCCAGGGCTGATAGAGTGGGATGGCACAGTCCCTATGGCCCAGGAGGAAAGACCTGGGGAAGAGGACGAGGCAATCCCAGGTCCCTTGGGCCTCAGAAGAATAATCAGGGAGGAAGAAAGGGCACTGAATGACTGAGTGAAGAAGTAGGAGAGGAAGAGGGCAGGCTTTGGAGCAGAGGAGCTCCAGAGCTCCGCAGATGAGCAACTGCCTTTCCTGCCCCAACCCTGAGTGGGGAGAATGGAGAGGAGGAGGAGGAGGAGGAGTCAGCTCAGGACGGCCCAATTACTTGGGAGGAGGGTGCCCCTTCCCTCCTCACAAAGCTCACCTGGGGAATAGTATTTAGGGAGACACCATGAGAAGGGCCTTTTGCCAGGAACAAGTGTTTGTTTTTGGATTACACTCCCCCGGCTTTTACTCTGACATTTTGCCTTTCTTTGAGGACTGCCTTCCTTGCCTTGAGGACTGTTCTCGTCTTGTCCTAGCCTTGAAGACTTTGTCTTTGACATTGCCCTTGTCTTATGCCTGGACTTTTGCATTATGGCCTGGCTGGGTAATCTGTAGTTTGGAGGACTGTAGTTTGAAGGACTGATTACTGGTTGGTGGAAGATCATTTGTTTAACCATTCCTAAGAGAAATAAAGACCTCTCTGGAGACTTGCCTAACTGTGACCACCTGGCTCATAACACAATCTTTCAGGTGTTTCGGAATTACCACTATCCATTTCCATTGCCCATATGAACTGGCTTCCTTGATTGACAAATATATCAAGAAACAGCAAGCATACTTTGCATCATGGAATAATTTGGCTGCCCAGTCTTTATTAGTTAACTGAATCCAGGGTTCTGAATCCAGAAGGATATGGACAGAAAACTCAGATGAAAACTGTAAATGAAAACTTTTACAGGTGTTTTTGTCTCTTTGGGAAATCAAGTTGACAGGTGTAGGATGGGAAAGCAAAAGATCCATTGTTTTATTGATTGAGTCAGTAATGAAACAACAAAAAGCATAGAGAAAAAGCATATCCAGCCCTATTTTTAACCTAGTGCTTCTAAATTTTTGAAGACCATGGAATATCAAACAACTCCTTTAATGAGAAGTATTTATGATGGGGCTTTTAGAAAAAGAGAAAAATAAAACAGCAATGTAGATTCCTTTTCATAATATTCCTTATTTTCCTTTACATATAAATACATACATATACATATACATATACACATACCTTAAAAAACCAATTTGGTCCAGTGGTTAAAGCACAGGCTAGGAAGAAGGAGACCGTGCATTCAAATTCTGCCTTAACTATGCAAACCAGCCTGGTGACTTTGGGCCAGGCAATCTGTCTCACTCAAACCTATCTCACAGGGTTTTTGTAGGTAAAATGAGGGGAAGAAAGTGTGTTGGATATGTTCACTGCTAAATGATTTGTAAAAATAATAAAGACGGGATATAAATAAATCAATAACTATCCCAATTGGTTTTATACATCTGATAATATAATTTATAAACATTTAAGAGTGAGATCTGTTAAGAAAATTTAGTCAAGGTCACATTCCAGTTATGTCTATATTTGGGCAGCTTAAGCGAGTGCTGAACGTCCTTTGCTTTAAACATGCATCAAGAAAAAAGGCAATAGAAACTTTAATGCTTTTTCCCTTAGGTTGTTTGTTTGTTTCAGCTTCCAAAATACCTTCAGATTACCTGGAGAATGTTGGTGCGCTGCTGAGCATAGCTGAAGACACATTGCTCTGCACCACATTGGCAGCTTGCAATATGAACAAGATCTGTTGTCACAAGCGGAGAGAAGACAAATTGAGCCAAACAATAAGGAACGGTGCGTGGCACAAAATGAAAAGGATGATGGAAGTCAACAGCGGCAAAAGAGCTGGGCAGGTAAAGGAAGCACCGGAAAGGAAGCAGCATAAAAATAGGATTTAGAGAAAAAAGAATGGAGAAGAAAATTGGACAACAGAGATTTTTAAGTAAACGAAAGGACTTGAAAGCTCCTTCTCTCTCTATAGCAACTAGGAAGCGGTCTTGCCTACTCAGAAAGGGTTCCTCTTATCAGAATAAGAGAGAGGAGCAACCTAGGAGCATCTGGAGGAGGGATTCCGCTGGCAGAGCAGCCCCTAGAGGAGAAGCACCTAGGGATCACAGCTACAACAGCCTAGATGAGTTGAAGAGACAGTTGAAAAGGGAAGAAACTGGGCAAGAACTCTACTCAATGGCAGCAGACATTGAGGAGGAACCCAGGGATGATAAAACTGTAAAGGGATGAAGAGTTTGTTTGCTTTGGTCACGTGGGGAAAGTCATCAGCTCCTGTAGCTTGGCATGTGCTGAAGCTTTCAAGTGGCAATCCTCTAGTTACTTTCAAAGGGTCAACTGTAGTGTACTTGTTTGCATACTCATAATACTGCATTCCTATTGGACAGATACAATCATTTAGCGATTGGTAGATAACAACAGTTCCCATTGGCTGCCTAAGTGGCGGGAAGTTTAAATAAATGCCATTGGTTGCGAGCCACGAGCAGCCGCTATAAAAAGGACTGCCGCGGCTCGACTTTAGTTGAAGTTACTGGCTGTTAATAAAGAGCTGAATTCAACTCCGGTCTTCGAGTCTGCTTTGTTCAGGCAATAAAACATCAACCTTGCCATTTAGCAAGGGTGTGGTCTTTGAATGTGCATTGGGACTCTAGGTTTCTATTGTACATTTATTTATTTACTTATTTTTAAGATTTTAAGATTTTATAAGGCTGCCCAAATCGAACAGTGTAACTCTGGGTAGCAGCGTACCACATAAACACACAATCAATCAAAAAGAAGAAGAAAGTAAAACCATACAGCAATAAACAGACAAGATAGAAATACAAGATATAAAATGCATTTTATTCCCCTGCTATACAGAAAAGAAAGGGATTCATCACACTGATTCCCAATAGGTTGTTTAAGGTTCTTCCTATTCTAGTATTCTAGTATTTTTTTCTATCTTTAACTGTTATTTTTTTGTCAAATAGTCTGAATAAATATGAATCGTAAATCTATTTTCTCTTCCTGAGGAGATCATTCTGTTATTTTTACTGGAATTTCCCAGGAAGGGTTTGGAAGAAAAATTGCATAGCAGCTCATGTTCTAAACATTTACAGAAAATGTATATGGTAGTGAGGAAGAGTCCAGCAAGATTATTGGGAAAATCTGCTGTCATATCCAGAAAAGTCTAACCAACTCCTTAAATAAGGTCCAGGTATATGTACTGGAAGTGAAAAGAGATCCAGATCACAAGTATCAGGTAGTTTAAAAATTGTAATGAAGATGTCAAGAAAACCACAATTCAGCCTGAATAGACTTTAGCAAATGACCACAAAATATCATGTCACACTGGCAGAAACATTTCTTCCCAGTGATGTATAAAAAGGGGAGGCCCATGGAATGTTTTAAGAGTGAAATTGATGCCCAGCAAACAGTGCTGAGCTTGATGTTTCTTGACAGTGTTGCTTTCAGAAAGCAGGACAATTCCGGAAGAAGGGAAAACTGATCAGAATAATAATGTTGGAGAGCGTTTACTCTTTCTAATCTAAACCTTCCTGTCTTGGTATTAGACTTGAGACAGACTGCCTTCCTCTTCGCTGAGTAGCATTGGTTTCTACAAATTCTAAAGGCAGGATCTGGGTACTTCACTTTATGTATTTATTTACCCAATCCAAGCCCACATAATACAAATATTACGTGTCTAACTTATTTTTACTGAAGCAAAATCTTTTGTGACAGTGGTTCAGCCAGGTATATCTTTTGACAGATACATACATACATAGATACATACATACATAGATACATACATACATGTCCCCCATATATTGTTTTGATTGCTGTCAAGTTTTATTCTTTGTTTTTAGCATCATATTTTATTATTCTGTGTGTTTTGATCTGTAAACTGGCTAGTCACTGGGAGTCAGGTCATATATTAAAAAAGGTAACAGATAAGATAAAAATGAATTCATGAGTCCTAACTGTTGTGGAGCGGCGGAGATACGAGGTGAGCCAGAGCGAATGTTTAAAGGCTTTATTCAACCGAATAAAGGGTTGCCGCGTCTGCCAGGCTAACTCGGCAGATCAGCTGGCGTAACAGCTGATACCGTTGACAGCTCCCTTTTATAGCCGGCTGTCAAGCGGTATCAGCCAATGGGAAGCGATCGGCGCTCCGCTCGAATGGCGGACCTGGTTGGGAACTCCAACCAGTTCTATAGACACAACACTAACCCACCATATTTATCCAAAAAGAAGTCAATCTTAAATGTAATACTATTTCCCCTACCACAGGATTGTCAGAAAGAAAGAAAGGATAAACCCAGACAAAAATGCTGTAGAGGTTAGATTTCTGCTTTTTCAAATCTTGGAATACCAACTCCATCTAAAAACAATGTACTCTGCATATAACCTTAATGCTTCAACTGTCATCTCTCACATCAGAGCCCTTGACCTTTCTCCTTTAACAGAAACAACAGAAATACAAAATGGATAATAAGTACTTGGTTTTCAGAAGCAGCAATGGCTATGGAGCTTTCTCCAAAGATACTTCAAGAACAAAGGCCCCATATGAATTGGAGCTGCCTTGGAACATCACCTGTTGGTAATTGACTTGAGGCAGATATTGATGATCACACACAATTGGATTTTTTTCTTAAAAAAAGAAATATATTTATTTATTTTATTTATTTATTTTGTCAATTGCTTACAAGATAATAGGCATAAGTAAAAACATAGTTATGAATACATGGATACATATAAGAAAAATAAAAAATAAAAGAAACAATAGGATAGGGATGGTAGGCACAATTGCTGCGCTTATGCACGCCCCCTACAGACCTCTTAGGAAAGGGGTGAGGTCAATAGTAGACAGTCTAAGGTTAAAGTTTTTGGGGTTTGGGGAAGAAACCATATAATCAGGTAGAGTATTCCAGACATTGACCACTCTGTTGCTGAAGTCATATTTCCTTGCAATCAAGTTTGGTGCGGTTAACCTTGAGTTTGTATCTATTGTTTGCTCTTGTGTTGTTATGGTTGAAGCTGAAATATTCATTGACAAGTAGGACATTGCAATGTATGATTTTATATACTATACTTAGATCGGACCAAAAGTGGCGTAGTTCTAGGTTTTCTAGGTCTAAAATTTCTAGTCTGGTGGCATAAGGTATCCTGCAATGAATAGAGGAGTGGAGAACTGTTCTTGTGAAATATTTCTGGACTTTCTCAGTTGTGTTAATATCAGATACGTAATGTGGGTTCCAGACTGATGAGCTGTATTCGAGTATTGGTCTAGCAAATATTTTGTATGCTCTAGTTATTAGTGTAATATTACCAGAGAAAAAGCTATGTAAGATTAGGTTAACAACTCTTAACGCCTTTTTGGCTATGTACTTACAGTGGGCTCTAGCACTTAAATCACTAGAGATGAGTACTCCAAGATCCTTGACAGAGTTTGGATCATCAATAAGGTCTTGACTATTCAGCCTGTATTTTATTATCTGAATTTTTTTTTGCCAATATGTAGGACATAGCATTTATTTGTTGAGAGTTAAAGTTGCCATTTGTTTGACCATTCTGATACATAGTCAAGGTCTTTTTGAAGGATAGCAGTATTGTCTGTGGTATTGAACAGCTTTACATTATCAGCAAAGAGAATGCAGTTGTTCTTGATATGATCACAGAGGTCATTTATGTAGAGTTTGAAAAGAGTTTGTCCTAGAACTCTTCCTTAGAGGACACTATTGTTGACAGGTACAGAATTTGATTGTAAAAAGCATGGGTGGAATTGGTGCATAGAAGGTTTTCTTCTTGTTTAATGTGATAATTGGTGCATTCGGTTTTTATCTAGTGGCATAAATTTTTGTATCGGCTTTTGAAGTTGGCAACGTGACCAATTTGTTTTTCCGCCGAAGTGATTTCAAAGTGATATCAAAGTGATATACAATAAAGAACTGTTTCTGTTTTGTTTGGGGACAGAAGGCAGGCACACCAGCATAGTCACGTTAGACATTTTCCGAAGTTTTGACATGCTCAGCTCAATAGGTTTGCCAATGTTGCATTAGAGGCTCAGGTAGGCCTGAGAGCATGACTGCCTTTCATCAGTTTTGGCCTCACAACAGCCTCACAATTCATGCTTTGGTACTTTCCTGGAGAGCTTGCTGCAATGCATTATATGTGGTGCTGCCTTTGAAAAACAGGCCAGAGAAAGTTTAGTTGGTTCAAAACAGAACAGCCAAATTGTTTCCTTGAAGTAGCCAATATGAACATTTTATTATGCCAGAATTTCTCTATTGTTGAGGTAATTCCCCATTAGGAGAATGAGTGCATACAGGAAGACGTATTTGAGGGAAGTGTTTGAATAATACACACACAGTACACAGATACACTGTACAGTAAATGTAGGTTTTTACTTCCAGAAAGTTTAAGCAAAGTCCAAAATAGGCAGTCCAAAGACATTCACAGGTAAAATCAGTCAGTTTTCAATCCAGGGATAATCCAAATATCAAATTCCAGTGTCAAAAACAGTTCAGTATCAGACTTACATTAAATCCAGTAATATCAGTCAATTAGAAGAAATGGAGCAACGACAATACTTTCCAACAGAAGGAAACAGAGATACACTTACACTCTCTTCTGAGACTCAGACTAAATGAACCAGGTTTCTGGCTCCATCTTATGGCCATTTGAGAAACCACACCCAATTGCATGCTCTTGCATTCCCTTAAAGAGACAGTATTAAAATGTCTATCCTGGTTTATATATTTCTAACCCAAATACCTGTTAGATGACTTATATTCCTAACATCTATATTGGCTGCCTATCTGTTAGTGGTCTCAATTCACAATGCTGATTTTGACCTTTCAAAGTGATAAATGACTTCAGGCTAAGTTATCTGAAGGAACATTTCCTTCTGTACGTACCTATCCGGACCTAAAGATCTTTTAATGATATGGAGTTTCTATAAAAGGAAAGAGATTTTTTTTTCTGTAATGGTGCCTCATGTATAAAATACCCTTCCCAAAAGTTTGACTGATGCTACATCAGGATCCCCAACTTGTGGGCCATGGTTCCACTACTGGGCCATAGCCTAGGTGCAAATGAGCAGTGAGCGCCAGCACTCGCAGCCGCACTCATGCTCACAGCTGACATCAGCATGCTCAGCCCCACACACGCTTGCACCAGGCGCTGATGCTCGCAGCCCCATTTGCATGAGCCATGGGTACTGGTACAAGTGGTGGACACTGAGACTCACAGCCCCAATCACGCTCACACGAATGATGCTATGTGCGCGCGCGCACACACACACACACACACACACACACACACACACACACCTGCCCCTCACACACAACCATCTCCTCCTCCACCCTCTCCCCCATGCCAGGCCACCAACCTATAAAGGTTGGGGAATGTTTGTGCTACATTAACATCATTTTGGCAGCAGATCGCTTTTCTCAGAGTTTTTCATTTTAATTTTTCATTGAATTTTAATTAAACATTAATAGTATTTCAAACATTAATAGTAATTCATATTTTTAGATTTCATTGACCAGCATCTATTGCATTATTTTTATTACAACCATTTTGTGTTTTATTTGTGATTGTTGTATATGTTTTAACTCAAAATATATTTTTAAACTGCCCAGAGAGATTTGGTGAGTGGGTAGTTTAAAAAAAAATTTTTTTTTTAAATTAATGGCTAGTCCAGAGTTTTCTACATATTACCTGACCTCTAGGTTAATGTACTTTGCTAGGAATAAATTGTTATATTTATTCCTTGCAGTGTTGTAACAGAGATCAGCTGACTGAGATTTCCATTTAAAAGAGACAGATATATTCTGAGTGCACATACAGATAAAATCTATAGCACCAGGTAAGTGCTCTGTAAAAATTATACTCTGTCCTTGCTAATGTACCAAGTGATGGAATGCTATTGAACCTTTGTTACTGAGAAGGCGCATTATGTCAAAATTATTGATGTTCGTTGGGTTGAAGTTAGGCAGCTCAGACATATTAGCCATTTCACATATTGGCTATTGCTTGTTGTGGGTTCTTCTCTGAGGTAGTGGCTTAATTATCCCAAACTAAATAACATAATTAATCTTGCTTCAGGACTGATTCGTTTGGTTTGCTGTAGTTATTTATATACATATGACAGTATGATGGTAACTATAAATTTAACACATTAAAAATAATTATTAGACAGCCTCTTGTCAAAGTTCAGTTTCCAGCAATACTTGAGCTTTTCTGTGAGATACTGCTAGTGCACAAAGAACTGTGATATGATGTGCTGTCTTTGATAGAAATGTTTAGATTAAAAAATAGATACTGGTTCTTCCTGATACTGGTTCTTCCTGATCTAACCATACCAATTTCAGAATTTATGTATGGCATTGGATGATGGATTAAAGCTTATTGCCTCCGTAACTTTGATCACTGTTGGGAAAGGCAGCAAAATGTACCAGTTAATTCATTTTTAGCATAAATTAGTAACAATAATATTTCATTATATTCTGTTACACCATAATATTGATATTGTTGTTTACAGTACAAGTCTGTCTATATAATGGTAATATTTGGGACTTAACTCTCTCTTACCAGAGAAACATATCAAATTAAGAATGATCAATACTGACCGATGAGATAATAATGTAAAAGAAAATAATGTAAAAGTCACAGTATCAGAAGAGGAAAACATTAGCATATTTTAAAATTGCACATTTTAAATTCCTATGTGCCTTTTTTGTGGACTGTTGTTTTCTGTCTTTTTTTGTTGATAATGCAGAAGCGACTGTCTAAATGTTTTGGTGATTTCTTCATGTTGGTCAATCTTGTTACAAAAAATTGGAGCTGAATAGAGTTCAAGGAGAAAGAAGCTCATTCAACGGCACTGAAATAATGTTTCTGCCTTCCCCCTCTCATTCTGCTGCAGCCCAAAAAAATTGCTTTTGGTGAAAAGTTGAATAAAATAAATTAAAATGTAAGCTGGGTTTGCAGCATAGACAGTACAGTCATTAAATATACAGTTAAATTCCTTTCATTCTCCAACTGATTCTCAGCAAGATAACTGAAAAATATTAAGAGCAGGGCAGACAGATTCAAATCATATATATTGTTTTATACAACACACAGTTGCATAAAAATTGCACCTACACGTGTTCCTTATTTCTTGAAAGAGTTATAGCAAAAGTGAGAATTTCATGCCATCAAGTGGTATGGGCTGTGCGTGACGCTTCTTTCCAGATTTCCAAAACTAGATTTTCAATTGTAACATCACCACCACCATCATCATCATCATGGATGCACAGAGTTTAAAATTCATTTCCACAAAGATGTGTGGGGAAACAGGCACAAATTTAACACCTGTTTTCTGCTGTTTAAGCCATTCCTCTGTTTTTCTGACACACTGCGTATGTCCATTCATAATTGCCATGACACCAAAATGATGAAATATACTTTGGAGCTTGTTATGCAAGATCCATCATTTCATTTTTGCCTTACAGATGCAGGTAGACCTCAACTTACAACCACAATTGGGCCCAAAATTTATGTTGCTAAGTGAGACAGTTTGTTAAGTGAATTGTGCCTCATTCTACAACCTTTCCTGTTAAGTGAATCATTGCAATTGTTAAGTTAGTACAATGTTTGTAAAGTGAATCTGACTTCCCCATTGATTTGCTCGTCAAAAGGTGATCACATGACCGGAGGTGCTATTCAGCTGGTTTGGACCGGTTCTGGCGTACCGGTAGGACACCTGCTCTCATCGATCTGGTAGGAAAACATTTGGAATTCCACCACTGCACATGACCCTGTAAAACAGCAGCTGTCATAAATGAGTCAGTTGCCAAGTGTCTGGATTTGATCGTGTAATTATGGGAGTGCTACAATAGTTGTAAGAATGAATCACTGTTTTATTCAGTGTCATTGTAACCTTGAATGATCAGTTGTAAGTCAAGGTCTACCTGGAATATTGCAACCAATTTTGATCACCATGCTATAGAAAAGATATTGGAAAAAGTTCAGAGAAGAACAACTAAGATGATCAAAGACCTGGAGACTAAAACATATGAAGAATGGCTGCAGGATTTTGGTTTAGCTAGTCTAAAGAAAAGAAAAATTAGGGGTGACATGATAGCAATATTCCAGGATTTGAGAGACTGCCACAAAGAAGAGGGGGTCAAATTATTCTCCAAGGCACCAGAAGGGAAGACAAGAAACAATGATTGGAAACTAATTAAAGAGAGAAGCAACCCAGAATTAAGGAGAAACTTCCTAACAGTGATACAATTAACCAGTGGAAAAGCTTGCCTCCAGAAATCGTGGGCGCTCTATCACTGGAGGTTTTTAAGAAGAGACTAGACAGTCACTTATCTGAAATGGTATAGGTCAGGGGTATCAAATTGCATCAGGGCTGTGGTTGACCTCAGAGCACTGGGCAGGTGTGGCTAACTGGGTGGGTGTGGTCAACTGGGTGGGTGTGGTCAACTGGGTGGGTGTGGCCAGCTTGATGCCATTCCCCAAACTGCTGGCATGTTTCCTCTTTGCATTGGGTAGACCGGGCCGAAGCTGTGCTGGCCTTCTCTTTTCTCTTTGCACTGGGTAGATCAGGCCGATCTTTCCTCTTCACATTGGGTAGACCAGGATTCATAGACCAGATCCAATCACATCGCAGCCCGCATCCGGCCTGTGGTCCTTGAGTTTGACAACCCTTGGTATAGATTCTCCTGCTTAAGCAGCAGGCTGGACTAAAAGACCTTCAAGGTCCCTTCGACTCTATTCTATCTTATTTCCAAGCATTGGGGTGAGTCCCACAAAATGATGTTGAGATCTTATGCTTGGCTTGAAAATATGTGACCACAAAACAAAACAAAACAAAAAGAAAGAACAGAGTTGAGCATTTGGGAAAGCAAAGAATGAGAAGTGTCTTCATCAGTTTGGAGAGGAGAAAACCAAAGAATCCAAATATCTATTGTCAAGACACCTTTAGCTGCACATTGTGATATCTTTAGTTGTAATATTTTTAGTTGAACATTAGGATTAGTCTCATAAATTTGCTAAACACAAGAAGACAAACTTTTTACACCCTGTCCTGAACTACTTAAAGAAACAAGTTAATTTGTCTTCCTACTTCTTCTGTGCGCCCACCATTTGCCTTTTGACATTTGCAGTTGCTTGTCTGTTCCCTACTTTTCCACAAGAAAAGATCAACCTCAATAATACTTCTTTTCCTTTGCTAAATAACGGCAAAGGGATAAATCTTCCATTTAGGCACCTCTCCAATTAACTGAACAAAAGATGGCCTAACTTTATATTTTCAGCAGAAACGTTTACTAGCAGCTTGAATTTCTTGCAATCAGAAGGGCTCTCCAGAATGAAATAGCATCGTTGGAGGATAGTTCAGACTTATCAATGCAATGTAGTCCAAGTGTTTGAAAGTAAAATATGAGCCAGGAATTCTGAAAGATATTTTTTTTTAAATAAATTTTATCAGGTACTTTTTTCCCCTGTTGAATTTTTAAACTTTGTCTACAACCTAATTTGTGATTCTAAACCTTTTCTCCCAGTTAAAGCAGGAAGTCTCTATGGTGAGAAGACTTGATTTCCTGTCCACATTAGTAAGATGGAAAACGTTCCTTTATGTCAACATACAGCGCAAACTTAAGCGGAAGTATTGGAACGTAATGCCTTCTGAATGATTTGAACACAAACCCCACCAACCCAGTGAAGGGTAATGTCTATGAAGAAATTTGGATTTCTCAGTTCGAAACAACCTGCAATAACCCACTCATAATTATATAAATTATTAAACATAAAGGATAAGAGCAGAAATGGTATATGTGGTTCTGCTATAGAGGTATATTGTATTATCATTTTTCTAAAAAAAAAAAAACAAATTATGATTTATGTAATGATGTCCTAAGCCTTTTTTTGGCATTTGTCATCATAATCATAGTGATAATAGCTCCCAGAGATTTTATATCATTTCTAAACAGTGTAGGGGAGATTCCCAAGCCCCAATGTCAATGGACACTGGATCAATTAAAGGTTTGATTGCTTCTCCCTTATAGCAATGGCACTTAGATTTATATACTGCTTCACAGTGCCTTACAGCCCTCTTTAAGCAGATTACAGAATCAGGACATTGATCCCAACAAACTGGGTCCTCATTTTACTGATCTTGGAAAGATGGAAGGCTGAGTCAATCTTGAACAGGTCAGGCTCCAACTCCTGGCAGAGTTGCAGAGTCGGCTTGCAATACTGCATTTTAACCACTGTGCCACCCATGGCTCTTATTGACTGGAACTCTCCATTTACGTAGAAGTGCCCCTGATCTCATATAGCTGGTTTAGAATAATATTATCGTCAAGGGTATTGCACTATGTCAGAAAGTCTAAAAGAATCAGGAGAGGAATTTGCCCATGTCCTAAAAAAGTTAGAAGTTAAGCTACCAGAGTAATCAGTCGCATTCCTGTTCCATGTTAACTCCAGCTCTGTAAGTAGCTGTAAGTAACTCTCAATTATCTATTGCAGCTTTTGATTCTGTTTATTTAACCACTGTTCGAAGTTCTAAGGATTCTGAAAAAAGTTATTATGACTAGTACTGGCCCTTAATAACTATTGCATTGTCCCTGCAGCTAGGTGATCAAAATTCAGCTGCTTGACAACCAGCATGCATTTATGACATTTCCAATAACCTCGGGTCCATATAATTGCCATTTATGATATTCCAAGGGATTTCCAAGAAGCAAAATCAATGGGGAAAGGTGGATTCATTTAAGAATCGATCACTTAACGATCGAGGCAAAACAAAATATAAAATTCAGCATAATTCACTTAATGGCTGTATCTATTAATGACAAAAGTTCCAGTGTCAAATGTGATCATAAGTCAACAATGACCAGCAGTGAATTCAAATAAATAAATAAAATTATTTCTCAACGCACTGGAATTCCATCAATTTATTGGAAAAGCTTATGATGTTTTTAATAAATGTATTAATCCAGCTGCCATTTGCTTCTAGTCACATTTGATGAACACACCATATATTATCTTTCCTCCTGTCAACTGTTTTGAGCATTGCTTTTACATCCATTACTTAATGTCTGCCAGTGTTGGTGTAAATATCTTCTGCAACTGCCTGCAACAACCTGTTTTATGTATAGCCTCATACATATGGCCTTCAATCAGTCATGGGCATAATTTCTGTTCAAATTTGAATTCAGCATATCAAATCTTTAATGGATGAAGGGATGGATAATTGATCTTTCAATGATTCCCATCCTTTAAAATGTCTGATGAAAATCAGCTCATTCTCTGAAGAATATTCTATTGTATATCTGAAAGTCTCGGAGCAAAATTGAATACTTTAATTTTGTTTTCCTCAAGGTGATCTCTCAACATTCGGTTTCTGTGTCTATATTTTGATCAATGTCCTTGCTTTTTCATTCTAATTCATGATCTAATGTCTCGTGTTTTTATTTTCAGTGGCTGAGAAAATGCATAATACTGGTGAATAATATACAAATCCAGCAAGTGAATGTAAATAAAATCCTTTACTATGGTATTCTCATTATAAGCCCATCTGAACAAAGTATTCCCATGTGACTTTAAGTTTTTGTTTCTAATTGCCATGTAATCAACATGTTAAAATGAAATACAAATATTTTATTCTGTCTCATTTTCATCACTAGTTGATGTATAAGTCATTTTATTTACTGTTAATTATTGGTTGAAGTTCAGATCAGGCTGAACACAGATTGCACTCCTTCAAGGTGTACATCAATCACTTTTATTTTTTTAGTGATTTTGAATTCTGTTTTTTTTTAATTATTCCACAACACAAGATGATGAAGGAATGAGTTGCTTGCTGTCAAATATGGCTTTCAGTGATGAGTAATATAATTGCTTTTTAAAGCCTTATTTTTATTTTGCATATGTTTTGCAAATGATGGCTAATTTTTGTGCCTTAAAATACATTCACTGTGTTCTTGCATATACTTGTTATAGCAGAATGTATTTATTTAAACTTTTCTTTATATATTATGAATGCCTTTAAATTGCTTCTGTCAATTGACACTAAGAAGCTTATGCAAACAAAACAAACCATAGCTTGCAACTATTCAAACTTGTCTAATACCAAATAATAAATACAATTATATAACATTAATTCAGCATAAAACAACACAGCCATATAAATCACAATGCTTTATGACACCAAAGAATCAGATTTATCCCAAGCTCAGGTACACTTCCCTCAATCTCCAAATGTTACATTTTACATTTATACATTTACATTTATAAAGTATGGATATAATTGTCAACTGTCCTATTTGTCACATTCAGCAAAAAAAATTCCTGGCTCTTTAAACCAAGAGTAAAACTTTATTGAAAGATCCATTTAGGCACAGCAGAAGTAAAGTCAGTTCTGGGATTTTCCTGTGAAAACTCCCATCGGTTAAACCCCCTTTTCCCCTCTGAGCCACCCATAATTCATAGTTCACCAACTGAGTTCAGTTCTTTTATTGTGGGAGAGCAGCTCTGCACCCTTCAACGTATCTCAAAACTTGACATTGGCATAACATCTCACAGGCAACAGCAGGTAATCATGCATTCCATAGCTTTCCCTCTCCTTAGGAATTCACCACCCTCCTTCCATTTCTGTCTGGCAAAATGCAAGCAAGGAATCAGGTGCAGGCAATGATGGAACCAAGTCAGTTTTGATAGGCCAATCCTCCAGAAGAATAATAGTCCTGGAAAATAAAACATAACATTGCACACAACATTAGCCAGCCTTAGAATGAAATTTGCATGCCAACTTAGCTGTCTCACATCTGTCCCCAGCGCCCATTCTGCATTGGCTAAACTGGATAGCCTTTCCATAATACCAAAGATAGCAGTTTCCCCTTACGGTACTGAGAATTTCCTTAATTTTTATGGAAATTTTACCAAGATGGGAGAAGGAAGCGCTTCCACCACAGGCTGTAATCCTGAAATGCGGAAAGGTTTCAACAGGCTGCAGTGAAACTCATCTGGGTGAACTTGTCTGAGGCTTTTTGGCAGCTGCAATTTTACGGTAACCAGATTTATGATTCGGGTAATCTGGAAAGATGCTATATATTTAGGACCAAACTTTTTACAAGGCTGTCTCAGGTAGAGAAACTTAGCAGATAGGTACACTTTATCCCCCACCATGAATTTCCCGTAGTTACCCTCTTCTTGTCTTTGTCATCCTAGCTTTCTGTAAAGCTCTGTGTACTAACCCCCACATTTCCTTTACGGTTTCCATCCACTTAGACAGTGATGCAGATGATGGTTGTTCCTGAGGAATAGGGTAAATCCTGTGCTACTCTGCATGGAGGTTTTATATGCCACTTCTCCAAAGGCAGGAGCTCAGCCCAATTGATCTGTTGATAATTGACATAACACGTCAGGTACTGCTTCAGCACTGAATTTGACCGTTCACCGGTCCTGTTGGTCCTGGGATGATAGGCAGAGGAGGAGCAAACCAGTTTAAGGAATTCCTACCAAAACATTGCTGTGAATTGCACTCCACTGTCTGAGATAAGGCACTTTGGGACTCCACGCAGTCAGTAAATATATTGTATGAACAGCTTTGCCAGGGATGGGGCAGAAGGAATCTTTGGGCACACCACAAAATGTGCCTGCTTGGAGAACAAGTCCGTAATAGTCCAAATTACAGTGATCCCCATGCTCTTGGCAAGTCCACAATAAAGTGCTTAGAGATCTCCTCCAAGGGGTTTATCGCTTTATGGCTACCAGCTGCAGTAACCCAGAGGGCTTCCTGGGCATCACTCTCATTGAGGTGCACACAGGGAAACTGGCCATTAAGCTTCTGTGTCCTTTTTCATTTTGGGCCACCAGACTTGCCTCTTCATTAAATGCAGGGTCTTTATGAATTCAAAATGTCCTGCTGCCTTGAGTCATGACTCCTCTGTTAAAACTGGTCCACTGGCAGGCTGGGACATCTATTTTGTGCCCTTTCCATACTAGCCTCCTCCCTATGTTGTTAGAACCACTTGTCTCTTGCTAGTGCATCTTTTAAGGGTTGCTCTGGTTCTTGTGGCCCTTAGCTTGCTGCCTGGTGAGAAAGCCAGTGTTGCATGCTGCTTGGATGAGATGATGGATGTCACCTCTGTTTCTTCGGCATTCTTGTACTGCAGCATGTAGAAGATGGCAACTGCAACAAAGTCCACCCTCCTCCGGCAGGTACCGGAGAGTGAAGCTGAACCAGTTAAAGTATTGGGCCCATTGAACCAGTTAAAGTGTTGGGCCCATCGAACCAGTTAAAGTATTGGGCCCATCGAACTTGCTTAGGAGAAAGCCTGGGGGGGGTGGATAATGACAGGTCTTATGATCCATCCAGACTTCAAAGGGGATCTTGGTGCCTTCCAGGAATTGCCTCCATGTTAGGAGACTCCACTGAACTGAGTAAGCTTCCTTCTCCCAGATAGCCCAGTGCCTTTCAGTGTCAGATAGCTTGCAAGATATATAAGCGCAGCGTTATAATTCCCCTTTGGTATTCCTTTGGAGTAGGGTCGCCCCTATTGTTACATCGCTGGCATCAAGCCTACATTACGAACCGCGTCTCTGGGTTGGGGTGTTTCAGGACCAGCTCTTCAGTGAAAAAGCACTTCAGCTTTTTAAATGTGGTTTGGCAGTTGAGGTACCAATCCAGGAGCTGATTGGGTTTTGGCTTTGCCCCTCCCCTGGTTCTCAGTGGTTTGTGATTGGTAGGGCTGTTTGGCCAAATTTGAGGATGAACTGGTGGTAAAAGTTCACGAATCCCAGAAAACTCTGTAGCTGCCTCCTGATTGGAGGGGGTGCCCAGTCCAGTATCTCTCTCACTTTGCTGGGATCCATCTCTATTTCCTCGTTGAAGATATAGTACCCCAAATAGTCCAAATGGAGTCAACTACAACAAGGATCTCCAACTACTGGATTGCAGTCTACTACTAGACCATGGCCTATTTGGAACGGGGCCACATGAGCAGTGAGCTGGTTTATGTGCACATGTGTGCACAAGTCGAACTGCATGTGCGTACATGCACGCTATCCAGCTGCTTGGCAACTTGAGCTTGGCCCAGTTCCCCTCTCCCCCCATTACCAGAACAAGCCACAAAGGTTGGACCCCTGAACTACAACATAGAGTTAACAGCTGTTATGTAGGACAAAGACAAGCAGAGCTGAGACAGAAGGTTAGATAGACAGCTGTCTAGCACCAACACAATCTGGCTGTCAGAAAAATAATGAAATTTCTTAATTTCACCTTACGTGTATGGATTTAACCACAGTGTCAAGCATTCTAGATCAATCTAAGTCTAAAAATACTAGCTAGGGAATTCCTGGAGGCTTGACGTTCAAGACAGTTTAACCATTAACAGGCACACAGATATAAACATTTATGTACCATTCAAAAGAAACAATGAAAAGCTAAAAAGAAAACAAACAAAACTAGAACACCTCCTTGCCAGCAATTAGATAAGCAGAAATTAACACAAGGATTAATATCAGACCAACAATCTAGTAAACAATGCCCCAGTCAAGGAATCATTGACTGAGGCAAACAATCAAACAGTAATCAACTTTCACTCAGGCCATGTTGTTCAATTAAGACTTTCAGATTCGTGTAAAGCATCCTTGGTTGAAGCCATAGTTTCAAGTAATCTTTTCAACCCCAGAATAAGGCAGACTCAGGTTTCATTTGATTTAAGTTGTCAAAATTCCAACAGACCTGATTCCTGGCTTCCTTTGACTTACACCCCAGCAAATTCCATCATTATTCCTTGTTCAAAGCTTCAAAAATGCAGTAAAATAACGGTGCAACCGAAAAGATATATATGTATTATTTTAAATGAAAATACACTTAATTTACTTCTAAATCAATATGCAGCATGTTATAATATTTAAAATTATATGGCTGCCCTTCTGTTATCAATACCATATTACCATGCAATCTTTATGGATCACTTTACTCCCCAAACAAAAGCATCAAGTGTAGAAAGTTGCTCTTAATTGAAGCATGTCATTTTTAAAAAAACAAAATCAATAAAAAATAGAAGAGTGAACATGAAAAGCTCAGAAACTATTGCCTGAAAGTTTGCTTTGAACCTTTGAATTTTTTCAATATTTTGATGCTTGACTTTGTAAGCAATGCCTGTAATGAACAACAAAAGTCTGAATAATGCAGAGGCATAATATTGCCAGTAAGATAAATTCTAAATTTTAATTATAACGCAAATCTTTTCAAACAAAATACAAATTGTCTACATCTACAGAAATGTATACGATGACAAATGGTTAAAAATGGAAATCAAAGTATCTGTTAGTACTTTAGTACATTTTCTAATTAAACTAGATGAAAGAATAAATCAATATACAAAAAACTCAATAAAGATGTTTGCATAATGTAATTCTTAGCTATGTTTTCTTCACAATCCACTTGTAAATCTGAAAGAAAATTTTTACTCCTTTCTTAATAATAATTTTCTTTGCTGCAATAATTGGAATTGTTTTCCAATTCATCTATTTATCTTGCCTGGTAAGCAGGACAGCTTTCTCTTTTCCAGCACTGTTGCAGAAGTCTTACCAGCCTATCAACATCTAAGAACAAGAATAAATATTTTTGGTATTTCAAAAACTATATTATCAGAGATGGTATTCAGCAGATTCTGACCAGTTCTGGAGAACTGGTAGCGGAAATTTTGAGCAGTTCAGAGATCCGGCAAAGACCAACTCTGACCGACCTCAACCCCATCTATTCTCTGCCTCCTCAGTCCCAGTTGATTGGCCCTGCACAGAGGAACGGAGGTGGAAAGCAGATTAGTAGGGAAGGAAGGGAATGGGATTTTGCAGTATCTTTCCCCTGGAGTGGGGTGGGAATGGAGATTTTACAGTATCCTTCCACTGCCACGCCCACCAAGCCAGAAGTGTCATAACAAAAGTTAGAACACATGTTTTACAAACTAAATATTCAAATTTCAACCTACATGTTTTTTAATCTACAGGAACCATTGCCAGCATATGTAAATATGGATCTAGACAAGTATTGGTTTAATTTGATATAATGCAGCTTCCTTTACTGTCTTATATAGAACCATTACCATTAACCCAATTAGCTGCTTAGAACTAATAGTCTGTTTACAGTAGCTGCTCAGATGAAACAGTTAATACTGTGCAAGTGGGAAATGCCTTTCCTTCTAACAATCTAAGTTGTGTGTGTTATTTGAAGATCCCTAAGGGCCATTAAATGTTTTTTCCAGATCTAGCTCTTTATACATGTTCATTGCCAGGTCTTAAAGAAAAAACCCGAAAACTAGAGACTTATAATCTGTGCTCTTATGAGATCTAATGGCTTTATGTCATGCCGGTACTCAAGCAAAATATTTGATGTTTTGCAGCTAAGAAGAGTAGTAGGTTAGTCTTTTTTAAAAAATTAAATCTAGGAGCTACAAATACTATCAATTATATGTGGATTAAGCATTATCCCTGAAGAGAAAGGAGATGTATCCATTCAGGTGGAACTGGTGAAGTTATCTGCCTATTTAAGGCTCAGAGGAAAATGCATATAATTTCAGAGATGGGGATTTTTCTATATTGTTCCTTAACACTATAAATAACATTCTCTATTCTTTATGCCATAGCCCATAAAACACTTTGCTTTTGATGTTTGATTTAACTATTCTTGTATAAAACAAAACAAATGAAAACAGGTATGGATTTGTATGGTTCTCACCCTGCTGAGGTAACTCTTGAAAACTTGATTATTCCATGAAATGATGGTGGTGGTAGCGGGTGGGTTTTTTGTTATGTCTATCTTGTCTGCAGAATACCTGGTGAATTATTTTCCAGTCCTCAGGGGTCCTTTCTTACTTGTACCTCAGTAGATTGTTTTTCTTTGTTTATTTATAAGCAGTTCAGAGTTGTCAAGGAATAGGACAATGTCAAATCTGGAAATAATGCAATAACATAAACAAAAATCAAATATATAAATGGGACTCCTTCCCCCAAGATGGCTGCCGCCCAGTAGGGAAATTTTTTCTCTCCTGCCAATGATCTGCTGTTTTTGTTGCCAAAACTGGTTCTTTGGTAGTATTGTTCCCTTTGAAGCACTTAGGAATGACCCAAGGTGAGTTTTGGATGGCTGTGGACCCACCAAAGTAGGGAAAGATTGCAGCTACCTGTGGGAGCAGCCACAAAGTCATTGGTCTTTTTTCCAACTCTTCCTATCAGCAGAGTGTTCTCGTAAGCAAGCCTGGGCTTTAATTTCACTTTTTAAAGTTTTGTTCTTTAAATGTTCATTGGCTGGACGAATTTATTTTAACCCCCTGCTGGGTTTTATCTGTTTTATCTGCTTTAATCTTTCTTTCATCTATTTGGTTATTCTCATTAACTTCTGTTTTTCTCTATGGAAACATGGTAATTGCCCTTGGATGGTGAAAGTGTTTCTACTTGATTTTTATTTTATTGGACATTTACTACAAGGAATCTGTATTTTATTAACTTACAAAAAGATTTTGGATTGAAATATCTAGTAAATAGTTTCCCTATTCTTTTGCCTTTTCCCCGTTCTGCTTATCTGCTACATAGAGCAACAACATATTGTATTACAAAGAGAAGGAAGCTGACACCCAGGGAGGCAACATGCAACCTTCAGCTGAAAGTTTTCTAAAAAGTTTGATGAACTCATAAAAAATCATGGAAAACATTCAGAGAAACTGATAGTAAATAAATCACATCACAAAAGGAATGTGATTTCACAGCAATCGATTTCTTGGGAAGAAAAATGGACTCAGAAATAATAGAGCCAACTTCATATACCTTCCTCAAGTCCAGGTCTGTACATATAATAGTAGAATTCTACTACGTATAGTAGAAAACTGTCTGGATGGATAAGTGATAAATCGGTCTTTTTTAAGTGGATTGAAGGAGATTGGGGAACGAATCTCACATTTAACAATTTCATCTGGATTTGGGGGGGGGGGGAAATAGACTGGTTTTGGATATTAGACTTATTGTATTCAATCAAATCACATTTGATAAGAGACAGTATTAAAAACAAACATGGATATCTGATCTGGGACCAATCAGGTTTAACTTTTGGGATTATTTGGGATATTTGGTAAATTTTCTATGAGTTGATTACAATAACAGTTTGCTAACAGAGGGTTTTGGAATTTTAATCTTGTTTTTTTATTATTACTTGTTATTAGTATAGTATACAGATGACAGGTTAACAATTTGTAAATAGATTTAGTAGTTTAATATTTTAAAATTCTTTGGGCCTGTTTTGCAAGGGATGGGAAACTACCATTGTTGTAATACATTAATCAGCATTCAACTAGGGAGGACAACATGTGTATAAGGGTTAGTCCCATTTTTAAAGGCATATTTTCTTTTTATGTCTTATTTGTTGTGTTTTTCTTTTTAAAAAATATTTTGGTTTTTTTGTATTTTAATTTTCTTGAATAAAATATAGTTTTCAAAAAAAATAAATATATATACATAGAATGAATAGATGTCTTGGCATTAACTCTTGTGAAAAAACATCTAGGAACAGTAGTTGCTTATTAACACAGTATTTAGTCAGCAGTGCTGTGTGATGAAGGGAAGCAAATGTCACTTTATATCAGTGCCCCCCAACCTTTTTTGTGCCAAGGCCCGGTACCAGCACCACAAAATGATCCGCGGCCCAGGACCGGCATCAGCACGCATGACAAGGCAAGGCGAGCTGAGCGACCGGCCAGCCAGCCATCCCCCACTTCTCCCCGCCACCTTCAACTCCTCCTTTGTACCTTTGTCAATGGGCTTTGCTTTGGGATGGCTTCAGGACGGTTGCTCGGCTTGCCTTGGGTGCTGAAAGAATCCTCGCGCCTTAGTTTTGTTCGAAGTCCCCCCCACCTTTGATGAAACTAAGGCGCGAGGATTCCTTCAGGACCCAAACACCGCTTTCCAACCGGAAAAGCTCACCCGGAAGCACTTTTTCGTCAAACAAGATGGCGGAGCCCAGCCAACCAGCGGCCCGGTAGGAAATGTTCCACGGACCGGTACCGGTCCGCGGCCCTGTGGTTGGGGACCCCTGCTTTATATAATATCATCCAAAATATCACTTTTTATCGGTCTGACCCCACCTTCAATATTATGACTGGATATGAATAATTTAAACAAACTGAAACAGATTCAGAAACAGCGAACATAGGGTTATAAAACTAAAAATTAATTCCTGAAAAGAAATATTGAAAGGAAGGAATATTGAACATTTGCCCTCAAGAAGAGAATGTTGAAGGGGGAATATGATAATGCTCTTGAAATACCATAAGGATGTCACATAAATCACGATCTCTTCTATCATCCCACACTACTGGACACAGAACAATGGATTTAAAGTTTAAAGCAGCATAATAGGATATATTTTGTACAGTAATTCAGCCATAGAACTAATTACCAAGACAGGCAGTGCAGTTTCTTTCTCTGTGTGGTGTGTCCATGTGAAATCTGGACGCTTGTTTATCACTCTATCATGATAAGATGGTTTGCCACATATTAAATGTATTGAATTGAAGGAATGGCAAGTGTCCTTTTAAGGCTCCCAAAATCTCAGTTCATGTTGTGCCTGAACTGGATTTTTCTGAACCATTCTTTATTATTATTATTATTACAGGCAGTCTTCTTTTTAGCAATTGCCTTATTCAGCAACTGTTTGCAGTTATAACAATGGTGAAAAAGTAATTTGCAACCAGTCCTTGCATTTACAACCTTTTCAGATCTGTAAAGGAAAGAAAAGTAAGATCATAAGCACAGTCATAGTTTCATCCAGCAATCGCTTCACTTAATGACTGTCTTGATTCCAGATGTGGCTGTTAAAAGACGACGACCAGCAATTTGTACGAGTTGCGGCCTCAAAATCAACTGTTGCTTATATAGTCAGTTGTTAAAGCCTTCTAGCCTTCATTTTCTGATGTAAGAAAATTCTCTAAGATATAAAACATTGCTACCTTATTTGTATTTTCAAGTGCCCTTTGGCTTCTTCCTTGTAAAAATGATAATCTTTGAATTGAAAATTCAAAATGAGCTTTTCCATGAGTTTAAACTTATTCCTTATACTTAAATATCATTTGCTAGTTATTTCAAAACTTCCACATATTCTTCTACATGCCTTAACATGCCTATATGTGCAATCTGAAATCTCTCATTTCTTTTTAAATAATAGCAATTAGCAATAGCACTTAGACTTATATACCGCTTTATAGTGCTTTACAGCCCTCTCTAAGCGGTTTTACAGAGTTAGCATATTGCCCCCAACAATCTGGGTCCTCAATTTTACCGATCCTAGAAGGATGGAAGGCTGAGTCAACCTTGAGCCTGGTGAGATTTGAATTGCTAAATTGCAGTCAGCTGGCAGTCAGCAGAAGTAGCTTGCAGTACTACGCTCTAACCACTGCACCACTGAGGCTCTTGTAATGTTTGTAAAGTAATGCTTGCACTTCAGGACTATCCTATCTCTGGTGTTATCTCTTTCTTTGTAATATATTATTTATAAAACAGTCAGTTTCATTCAAAATAATTCCAAAATGAATGGCAATAAAATAAATTCACAAAATATATTAACAGAAGCTAATTTCATAAAATATAATAAAACAACAGTACACATTAAATGGCATAATCATATAAATCAGACTAAAATTAGATACATCTTCAGTAAATTATAATGAGCCTTGATGACAACCAAAATAGCATAAACAGATGCAAATATGGCTAAGCTGTAATACTTATGTGTTAACAACGAACCGGGATGCTTGATCAGCTACAGCATAGATTGACTTTCTAAAATATTCTATGATTGGTTCAGGTCCATATTCTATAAATAATTTGGCTTGCGTAATATCCAAGTAATAATACATGAATAAAATAAAAAGTAGAATTTCATGACAAGGAACCTTCCTTATCTCTGTCATATGAATACATTTGGGTGCTTTGCATTAACTTTAAGTTATCCACTCTTATTTCTCAAAGAAAAAAATAATTACTGATAGGATCACTTCATTAAGTTCTAAGTGTATTGGCAAATCTGTGCCTGAAAAGATCAGTTTCTTACAAATGAACACAGTTAACTGAATTAATGAAGTAATGAAGCCAAATCGAGAAAGTAGAGGTGGTATTCAGCAGGTTCTGACCAGTTCTGGAGAACCGGTAGCAGAAATTTTGAGTAGTTTGGACAACCTGAAAATCCCACCTCTGACTGGAGATTTTACAGTATCCTTCCCCTGCCACGCCCACCAAGCTACGTCCACAGAACCGGTAGTAAAAAAATTTGAATCCCACCACTGGAGAAAGTGTATTATGCTAATCACTGATTACTTATATATGAAGGCAAGTAAAAATGAATTTCCTTTCTACTGAAAAGGCCAATCAAAAAAACTATTTTAAATGTTTTTAAATTTTTAAAATATTGGTAATTTATGATACTGCAGAAAACAAATACTGTACATCTGAAAATGTATGACACTATTTTGTCCACTAGATGTCAGAATTATATAGCAATATTTTTTTCAAAGCAAAGCTATCTCTCACTAATGTCATATTCCAGGTACAGAGGTAGCTAATAAAATTGCTTCATCAAAATCAAGTACTTTCAAGAACGTGCCTTTCATGTTTTCTGTCTCCACTGTAATTTTTAAGTGCAGGATTTCAAAATATGTACATTTTGTGATAAAAAAGAGCATGTTTTGGGAAGACACTTTCTACTCCAATCTAGTCCCCAATATCTGGATTTTACATATTCCAAAACCAAATGGAAAATGATTTTTCATTTGAAGTGAGTCATAGAGTAGTGCCACATTAGTATTAGCTGGCACAATAAAGTTGTACATTAGTTTTAAAAAATCTACAGATCGTTCCCTTTTTAGTTAGTGATTTTAATATAAACGAAGCTCTGTACATGCCATCCACCATCCCAATTTTTGTTAGATTTTTTTCTATTTACTGAAAAAAAAATCTTTACAAGATTTGGTCAGTTTTAATATTTTGTCCAAGGCATTAAAAAGTATCATTTTAAGATTGAGAGCATCCTGGCAACGTTTCGACGAAGTCCCACTCGCCATCTTCAGGCTGGTGCTTTCAGCGAAACACAATGCAGAAACCTGATGATGGCAGATGAGATTCTGCCGAAACATTGCTACAACTTTAAAAGCACAACTATAATGATGTGGGAAAATACCCGAACAAAGCTGAATACCATACAGTACCCGCGAAAACTTAAGAAAATAAATTATATATATAATATATCCTCTTAAGTTTTCGTGGGTGTTTATATGTATGGTATTCAGCTTTGTTTGGGTATTTTTCCATGTCATTATAGTTGTGCTTTTAAAGTTGTAGTGACGTTTCGGCAGACTCTCATCTGCCATCATCAGGCTTGTGTATTGTGTTTGTCTGTGAGTCAGGCTTTCACAGCTGTTTCTGTTTTAAATTTGGTGCTAGCCTACTGCTGTGTTAAAATGGCTTTTTCTACATCCTGATTGGTTGGGAGTCTTGGTCCGTGTTTAACTCCAAGACCAATAAACACAGCATGGACCACAATGCCATGCCCACAGAACTGGTAGTAAAAAAAAAATTGAATCCTGCCACTGTTCTGTACCCTTCAGATGTGACTTCAGTTTCCAGAAAGTCCAGGCATTTTTAAGAACTGTGTCACTTTTTCTTCTTTTTTGTACTTTTAGGTTTTGTTTCTTTTCTTTTCTTGCTGTATTAAATGAAATAAAGTTATTAACCTATTAGGTTTTGCTGATCCTAATAGATTAATCACTTTATTTCTACATCGCTGGAAAAATAATAGCAGTCAGCCAATAACTCTTTCCAGAGTAGAAATTTTACTTGATTTAACTTTAAGCTCATTCAGCTTCCCTAACCCTTGGCTCAAGGGCACATTTGAATTCTCTGACACAGGAAGATGTTCACATAAAGAGTAGTCAGGTCCCCCTAATGTGCATCCCAAGTCACAAGGCCAGCCCAGAAAAGGAAACAATTGTCCCTGACAATCCTTGGCAAGGTTGAACATAGCTCTATGCCCCCGACCCCCCCCCCCAAATGGCTGTTTACCTCTTACTTAGAATTTCTTTAAACCAGACCAAGAAATTTTTTTCTAATTATAATTAATAAAAAGTACTCACTGAAATATAGCTCTTGTTAAGCTGAATGACAAAATCTTGTTCTTTCTTTCTTTCTTTTTTTTGAATTTCACTTCTGGAGTAGTTGAGAAAAATTGGTGATAACTACATGTTGGATATAATTTATTCAACTAATTCAATTTAATACCGTACATTTGTACATGAATTCATCTTAAGAGTAACAAATAAAACATGAGAACATAAAACTGCTCCAAACTTGATTGCAGAAAGTATGACTTCAGTAACAGAGTGATCAATGCCTGGAATGCACTACCTGACTGTATTGTTACATCCTCAAACCCCGCTCTCCTTTACTCTTAAACTATCCACTCTTGGCGTCAGCCCATTCCTAAGAGGCCTGTAAGGGGTGTGCATAAGTGCCTCATCGTGCCTACCGTCCCTGTCCTATTGTCCCCATTTATTCGTACCTATTTCCTGTATTCATGTTTATTCTTATAGCTATTATCTTGTAAGTGATTGATAAATCAAATAAATAAATAAACATTTCTCAAGAAGTACTAGTATAATGTCAGGAGTATAATTAATCATTTGATAGTTCTACATTATATGAAATTATTGTACTGGTTTATTTTGAATTGCTTGTAGATGATAAACCTTGCTCAACTTAATTAGAATATATCTAAAGGTGTAAGACAAAATCCGTTCAATGGCCAAGCCCTTTTTTTTTTCTTTTCTGCTCCTCTCACCTAGCAGTGATAAAGGTAAAACTTGTTATCACACACCTATCTTGATCCAAATAATCTGTCCACAGCTGACCTCTAAAATACCCTTTCACAATGCTGGCAAGTAGCCCAGAATCAGCAGCTGTTGAGTCTGATTGTAACCTGGAACCCATATGTGAGAAAAGCAGGATTTTTATCAAACTGCAGAATACAAGTTATCTATAATAACGAATACCCTTCAAATGACATAAAAATATCTGACTAGCTTAACATTATAACTGACTAGTCATTCTACTCAATATTCACCACAGTTCAATAATAAGAAGGAAAAAGCTGGATCTGCTTATGGACTCTACTGAAAACCCAAGAGAGAAGCCAGATAATATTGGTATCCCTTCAGAGTCAGCCAAACTAGAGAGTCATATTAATCTCAGCTGTATCAATCAAAGAGAAGCTCTGAATTAATAAGTTTTGTCCCATTTTACAGCCTTCCTTGTCACAGTTGTTAAGTGAATCACTTCAATGGTGAAGTTAGTAACACGGTTGTTAAAGTGAATCCGGCTTCCCCATGGATTTTGCTCTTCAAAGGTTGCAAAAGGTGATTATGTGAGCCTGGGACACTGCAACTGTCATAACTATAATCCAGTTGCCAAGCATCTGAATTTTCATCACATGACCACATGGTCATAAGTGTGAAAAACAGACACTAAGCAAATGTCTATAAGTTGAGGATTACCTGTACCTGTTAAAACTATGAAAATTTGAATTTTTAATTTATGATATCAAAATATTGAAAACAATTATTGTATCCAATGAAACCAAAACTAAGATATTAAAAAAAGAAATAATCTCATGAAAAAATTATTACAGATCTGCAAAATAAATTGAACAATTGGAATATTTTTTTTTTCTGGATTATAAGACACTGCTTAAAGCAGGGGTGTCAAACTCATGTCGTCACGGCGACACCACGACATATCATGGCTTTTCCCCTCTTCACTAAACCGGGCATGGGTGTAGGTGGCCAGCACATGACGCATTGGCCCACGGGCTGTGAGTGTAAAGCATTGAAGAACTTTGTAAAAAAAACCCAACTGTTTGAATGAATTACAGACTGTTTCATTAAAAAAAATACAAAGTTTATTTGTAAAATGGGAAAAATTTTTATTCTAGGGGGATTTACTTATATCTTGATATAGTGAATTTGCTTATGTGGTGTTTACTTTTTACTTTATAAATATTTTATGTATCCTATGTTTTTAGCATCTAAATCAGAGGTGGTATTCAATAGGTTCTGACCAGTTCTGGAGAACCTGTAGCGGAAATTTTGAGAAATTCGGAGAACCAGGAAATACCACCGCTGACTGGAGATTTTACAGTATCCTTCCCCTGCCACGCCCAGCAAGTCACCAACTTAGGTGTATGTTAGTTCCCACAGGTGTATCCACGTATTCATAGCTATGTTCATACTTATACCGTCCCGGTCCTATCGTTTCTTTTATTTTTCTTATGTGTATTCACGTATTCATAGCTATGTTCATACTTATACTGTCCCTGTCCTATTGTTTATTTTTCTTATATGTATCCACGTATTCATAACTGTTTATACTTATACTGTCCCTGTCCTATTGTTTTTTTCTTATGTGTATCCACGTATTCATAACTGTTTATACTTATACCGTCCCTGTCCTATTGTTTCTTTTTTCTTATGTGTATCCATGTATTCATAACTATGTTTATACTTATACTGTCCCTATGTTTTTTATTTTTCTTTTAGTATCCACGTATTCATAACTATGTTTATACTTATAGCTATTATCTTGCAAGCAATTGACAAATCAAATCAAATTTTTTAAAAAAGTATTTGAGTAAAAGCGATTGATAGGACATTGAATGCTATGCTTGCAACTCTTCCCCGCTGACAATCAGGCTCTGAGAAAATTGCAGTTGGCACTGATCTTAGCAAGTTTTCCGAGCAGCATGCAAGAAGCTCGAAGTACGGCCTGCGCCAACCGCTGGGTGCTTTTTCTTCCCTTTCAGGCTGGCTTGACAGCTGCCATAATAACCCAAATCTTCACCGCTTCTCCGACCCTCCTTCCCGAAAAACGAAACTCCGGGACGCAGAAATGACGGAAGACTGCGCCTGCGCCGTCGTAAGCCACGTGGTCGCCCCGCCATGAAAAACAAGTTTGAGCACGCAGGCGCAGTACCGCCCCGAGAGGTGGCGGTGGAGGGGGGGGGAAGCCGTTGCCGTGGCTACCGCGCCACTCCGCCTTGGCCTCCGGCCCGTCCCTCGCTCTGACGCCGTCAAATCGATGCCCGCGGCTTCTGGGATGGGACGCCCCGTTTTCAACCGCCGTCGCCCGGCCGGAGTTTGCGGCCGGCCTTGACCGCGTTCAGGGAGGCAGGCAGGCAGGCATGCTGCACCCCAGCGGGTTCGTGAGGGCGGGAGAAGTGACTCGGGGTCGGCCGATGCCGCGGCGCCCGTCGTCGTGACTCGAAGTCCTCCTCCCCGTCCGCCTCCCCGTCGACCCGGAGGATGAAGAAGGTGAAGAAAATCCTGGGGCTGGGGAGGAAGAAGAACGGGCGGCAGTCTCCGTTGCGGAGCCGCGTCGTGGCTTGCGCCTCAGCCCCGGGCGCTCTCCTCTGCAGCGGCAGCGGCGGCGACGGCTACGCCTCGCAGAACAAGGAGCTGAGTAAGCTGCACCGGGCGGCGGCCGAAGGAGACCTCGGGGAACTCCGGCACCTCCTGCAGAAGCACGACCTCAACGAACAGGACCAAGCTGGCAGGTGGGGACGGAGCCGGCCTCGGGGCCCTCGTCTTCCCACGCAAACGCCAGCTTCGCCTCTTTCCTCCCGCCCTTGGATTCCAATGGGCCACCCGCTTCGGGCCCAAATCACGGCCACGTGGAGGGCTGTGTGGACGGCCCTAGGGAGCAGCTGGGCAGGAAGGGCCTTAGCGCTGGAGGTTGCTGGGGCAATTGAGGTTCACCCCCCAGCGTTTCTTTCACTGTTTGGGAACACGACTTGATGACCTCTGGAGGCCACCCGGATGGGGGTCCTGAAAAGAACCCCTTCAAGAATAAATACCATCCCGTGGTTGGAAGCTTTCTAATGTTGTCAAATGCTCGGTCCTTTTGCAAGCCATAAAAATGAGAATAGGCTTCTGGAAGTAAATTTCATTTCTTTTCCCACTTATACCAGACACACTGTAACTAGGGCACACTGTACAGGGTAGTCCTTGACTTACAACTCTTCGTTTTAGTGGCCATTCACAGTTACGTCCGTGGAAAAAAGTGACTTGTGGGCCATTTTTCACACAACCATTGCAGCACCTCCCCTCATGGTCAAGGGATCAAAATTCAGCCACTTGGCAACTGATTCATATTTATGATGATTGCAAGTGACCTGAAATCATTAGATCACCTTTTGAGACCAGACAACTAAAGGCAATGTGGAAACCAGATTCACTTAACTGTGTTACTAACTTAACTAGGTTATCCCCTTAACTGTGGCAAGAAAGGTCATAAAATGGAGCAAAGCTTATTTAACAAATGTCTCATTTAGAACATAAATTTTGGGCTCAGTTGTGGTTGTAATTCAAAGATTACCTGTAATTAAAACCACATGCTTAATACTGCGTACCCACCTTCAAATGCCCTTCTTATAGTATGTCTCTAATATGACATCCTTCCTATTAACTATACTATTCAAGTATCTTTTTTCATATATCACTTTTTTATATGTTGAACTCTGCTGCTGGTTCCTGTACAGGTAGTCCTTGACTTATGACCACAATTGAGGTCAACATTTCTGTTGCTGTAAGTGAAACATTTCTTAGGTGAATTTTGCCCCATTTTACAATCTTTCTTGCCACAATAGTTAAGTGAATCACTGCTGCTGTTAATAATAACATGGTGTTAAGTGAATCTGGCCTCCCACTGACTTTGTTTGTCAGAAGGTTGCAAAAGTTGATCAGCTGACCCTGGGAGACTAACTGTCATAAATATGGGTCAGTTGCCAAGTATCTGAATTTTGATCACCTGATCACGGGGATGTTGCCACAGTTACAAGTGTAAAAACTGTCATAAGTCAATTTTTTTCAGTGCCATTGAAGTGTTATTAAATGCACTGTTGTCAGTTGATGACTTGCATAATGCTACTTGTATTATGTAAATAATGTCACAGTGAAAGCTATATGGAGGGTTATAAATAATACATGGTAATGCAGATGTCTTAAAGAGTCCTGAAAACAGCTCAGTATGTAAGTTTGAATAGAAAGTTTTGCACAGTTCTGTTAGTTTTAAAAGCATACCTTAATTAACAGAATGTTTGAATAAACCATCCTATAATGGGAATTGTCTCTTTCCTCCTTTCTATAGTTATTCTATCTATCAGTGACTGGGAAATAGTGGCTGGATTATTTTAGAATTTGTAATACATGTTATTGTTAATTTCAGTTGAATTGTATCAAAATATTTGTATTTGCAATCAAGCAAATACACTTCTGTTGTACTTTAGGCTTTATTCTTTCTTGCAAAGTATAATTTACTTTTTTCAAGTAGGAAGAACTAATTAACTAAACCTGCAATTTATATATTATAGAGCTTTACCACTGGAGTATACAGAGCACGTGGGTATTTCAAGTGCCTCATACCCTAGTTCTGAAATACAGTTCAAACATACAAAATCAAAATGTTCTTAAGAAAAACAAAGGTGTACTTTACTTTTATACTTTTATTTTACTTATTGACTGAATATGCCTTCTTTTATAATATGGTTTCTTTTAGAACACCTTTGCATTTTGCCTGTGCTAATGGATATACAGACATTGTTACTTTCTTGGTGGACAACAAATGCCAACTAGATATCTGTGATAAAGAGAAGAGATCTCCATTAATGAAGGTACGCATTTAAACTAGTACTAATTTACTAGTAGTATAAAGCCAAATTTCTATAACTTCTCTTTTAATCAAAACTATCAGTATAATAAATTGTTAATACTGCTTATAATCAAAAAGGGACCAAGAAAAAGTGGTAGCTTTGTTTTGCTTAAATTATAGACAGTATCACCTAGGTATATGAAAGTAAGTTGGAGACCTAACAGCTTCTTAAATATTTAGGCGGTGGAATGCCAGCAAGAATTCTGTGCAATTTATCTGCTTGAACATGGAGCAGATCCTAATCTGAAGGACATAGACAACAACACTGCCCTCCACTTTGCTGCCTGTAATTCTAATGTATCTCTAGCAAAATACCTGATTGAAAAGAAAGCTGACATTGAAGCACAAAATAAGGTAAAATTCCAGTAGTTTACTTAATATTTTAAGCAGTTTTGATTTTGTATAAGCCAATACATATTCTGTAAATGATGTTTTAACATCCTTTAAAGAAAAAAAAACATTGCATTATTTACTGGGAGACTAATGTGTAATAAATAATGAGTATCTGTTGCATAATAAAATGGAACTGGAGACTCTTCATTCCTTATTTTTCTTGAACAAGTTGACTACAATTTGTAATTTACCTTTAAGCTTCTGCTAGCTTTCACATAGGGGTTTCTTTTGGGTATACTTAATCATAATGTCAGGTTCAAATGTCACATAAGCTACCCTTCCTACTGTCAAATAAAGTAGGAGGAACTTAATATATGTATGTTAAAGCATGTAGTTTATTTATCTCCGCTTATTTACCTTGTTATTATATGTTTTGTTATCAGATATGAGTCAGAGTGCTTTAGTCATGAATTAAATATGTACTTCCAAATATAAATCTTTGGAGTTTTTTTTTCTTCTTTTCCATCAATGTGGATAACATACACAAACTGCCCATTATCCCTCTGCAAACAAGATGTATTTGGTTTTTATAGGGCTGTGAGAGTATCTTCAATTGGTATCTTAAATGGTACAAAACAAAGACCTCATTTGGTATAGTGGTTAAAAGCATCGGACTAGTAGCTGGGAGACTGAGTTCTAGTTCCTCCGTCTATCTAGGTGATTTTAACTCTCCCAGCCTTAGTAAGAAGCAAATAGCAACCACTTCCAAAAAACATTGCCAAGAAAACTGCATGCAGCTCCGCTTTTTCCAATATAACATTTGTAGTTAATAATAGTCAAATCTGGAATATTGCACAAATGTTTGAAATTATCTGAGATTTTAAAGCCAAGTACCAGGAGAAATATAGAAAATATTGTTTCAGAGATGTTTAACTCACACTGAAACCCATCTAGAAGCAGTTTGAAAGAAATAAAACTTCTTACCCTTTTTGTCTGGCTTGGGTACAGGACATTGCATTTCATTCATGATAAACAGAAGCTATGCATGTATGTATTTCTTTTTTTATTTTGCAGGATGGATGCACACCGTTAATTGTTGCTGTGGCTGAAAATAATCGAGAAATGGTAGAGTTTCTTCTTCAACAAAAAGCATCTGTACACGCCACAGATAAATTGGGAAGGTACAGTTTGGATCACTTAGTTGATAACCTTTCCAGGGTTTTAGGATTGTTTTTAAGTGTTCATGCCCCTGAATTTAACAGATAAATCAGTCTGCTAGAATAACATTTTCTCACATTTCTAACATTACACAGAAGTCTTATCCTCAAGTTTTGTTTCCAGCTGTATTATATGCTTTTGGGATCAAAAGATAAAACCTTGAAAATAAAGAAAAAAATGTGGGTTTGTTAAAGTAGTTTACATTTAAAGAAAATACTGATGTTTCTGTTCAATGCCATTTTCAATTTGTTTTCAGTAAAAAAAAAAAAAAAAGCACATGGCTAGCTTTTATATTTAGTTTATTTTGTTTGTTATAAACAAATCTTCATATTCTTTCTCCTCCCCAACACACACACCTATTTTTATGTATGTGTAGGAACTTTCTGTTAGTATTAATTCAATGATCCAGCAATGCATTTGTAATGGCAGTGTCTTTCTACTGGAAAATGTATTTTATAGATTCCTCTGAGAAAGGAAGAGATTAATTCTGTTAAAAGTTACTTTTAAAAGGCAGTTATTGTCCTAAGTCTTACACACAGAACATGTTTGCTTTGGATATATTTTGCTTATTAAATATAAAACATTGGAACATCTGCCAACAACTTTAACTTCGATTCCCAGTGGAAAGCCAAATGGGTCGCTGAATGCACAGACATAGGAAGTCATATAAATGACCCCACAAAAAGGCTTTGAACTACCACATTGGCAGTGGACAATCCTGAACAGGATTTGCACCTCACATGGTATCTATCAAGACTCTCTCTATAAATGGGACATATTATCTTCTACTCGGTGTGACTGCAGGTCCCATGTCAGATGGTAAATCACATCATAACTAAGCTGGAAGCATATACCGGATCCAGTATCTGATATCTATTTTAATATAAAGGATGCTGTGCTTCAATGGTTAGATGGCCTAGACATTGGTATTTAAACACTGATCCATTTAACATTTACATTTTATTGTGTTTACTAATCTAGGTGAAATGTTAGTATATGGTCCGTGTATGAGATGCCATACGCCAAATCAGTAAATAGATTGGAGCTTTGTATAATGTGAAAGCTCCCCTGTCTTTTTGCAAGATGGACTAATGCTGAGTAAATATAGGATGTTAAAGTATAAGTGAAGGTTTGATGATACGTAGTAACTGAGGGAGGCATTCTTGTCTTTCAGAATTCCACTATTGATTGCTGCTTCTAATAAAAAACGTGACTTGACACATGTTCTCCTCCTTCATGGATCGAATGTTGCCCATAGAGATAAAAGTGGATGGTCAGCAAAAGATTATGCTATGATTAGTGATGATTCCATGTAAGTTGAAATGTTTGTCATTTCATTATCACCTGGTTAACAAAGGTATCCTATGTGAAAATAAAAAGCATAACATGGATTAAGATTAGATAACGTATTAGCAGGGTGTTAAAGCAGGCAAACAACTAAGTTGTTGCTTTTTTATGTAACATTGTCCTTCTGTGTTGAGATTAATTTTGCTTTATTAAAATATGTCAATATTGAATAAAATATTTTTTTTTCCTTTTAGCCTTAAGCAGTATGTTGCTAAATATTCCAACCAGAAAAATAGAGAAGAGGGCTCATTGGATGGTCAAAAAGTTCTGTCTATATTAAGCAGTCCAGAAAAAGATGGAGATACTGGTATTATACTTGGTGCTCCTGCTAAAAATAAAGAAGGTAAAGTTTTATATAGTATGAATGGCTGGTCAGTTAGTACAATTCTGGCCTTTCCCAAACGGAAGTAGACATTACTGCTATTGTTTGTAAAAAAAAAAAACATTTATTTTGTGCTATAGGTTTGCAGGATATTTCCAACACAACACAGAGGTGACAAAGATGCTTCAATAAGAAGCAGGTTGAATTTATGCCGTCCCAAAAATTCCATGGATGTTGTGAAATTCTAGTGGCTTGTTATTTAAGCAACTGATTGGGTAAGAGTTGCTGGTGTATGACATAGCAAAGGAAACAGGTGCATTTCCTTGACTCTTGGAAGCTCATGTCCAAAGCAGGTTTGGAATTTAAGCTAACGCTTATGAATACCAAGGAAATTATGGAGCAAGCTGTTTTCTAGGGAAAGACTTTGGAAATAGTTAGAAGAGGATGTTAATGAAGATTAAGTTTTGGCAGAATGATGTAAAGTTAGCATTATGCGTTGCACGTTATAATTGAAGCACACATGTATCAAGAGCTTATATGCTTCTAAGGGAAGTATTATCAGCATTAATGTATCTGTTTTGAATAGACCTGCTGGTTGCAAACTAGTCTTGACGTAGGACAACTAACAGGTCATAGCCAGGATGCCTATCAACAGGTAGCAGTCCATGGATTTCCCTGGGCAACAGGGATGTCAGTCTCTTCTTAAAGAATAATAACAATTTTGTCAAGGAAAACAGTTCTGCAGATTCCTTGAATAATACTGAGGAACTCTATAAGCAAGTCAAACAAAGAAAAATTTGCTATTTTGGAGGGGAAGCCAATAAACAATTCTGGTCCGACCTCATAGTGGTGATTTGCCACATTTGCATTCCAGTCAGACTTATGAGCAATAGGATATTACCTGGGATAGCTGATGTACTGACATCCTGCTATTTATTTTTTCTTCATTTCTTGATGGAGCAGTGGTATTTCTCAAGACTTATGTCCCGATAATCAGTTTCTCAACTTGTTCTTAGGAGTTAAATGCCCATTTCAAGACTATTCCCCTAACAAACATTTTATTGTTGACAAAGTTGCTATTAAGCCTACTTCTCACTCTACTAAACAAATAATTCCCTCAACACTGTCCAACTATTTACAAAGTCTGCACTACTATTAATCTTTGCATCACTCCTTATCACCCATTCCCTCCCACTTGTGACTGTATGACTAAGTTTGTCGCTTGTGTCCTTACAATTTATATTGACTGTTTCCTGTTTACTAGGACTGTTTCCTAGTATGATTTGATTGCTTATTGTACCCTATGACTATTATTGTGTGATGAATGTATCTTTTCTTTTATGTACAGTAACTGAGAGCATTTGCACCAAGGCAAATTCCTTGTGTGTCGAATTACACTTGGCCAATAAAGAATTCCACAAAGAATTATATTCTCATCTATCCTGAAGAATGGGGATAGACAAGAAAGCTTGGTTTGACGTTGAGTCAGCCTATCCTCAGCAGTCAGTTGGCTGGATTTAGAAAAAGGTTGCTATCTACTTGGTGTGGAAAGTTGCTGCTGTGTTTAATGTTTTAGCTAAGAGAAAATTAAATGGCTTGAATTGAAAATGCTGTAGTGATATTCTTGTGTGGTCTGTGGATTAACTTTCTTTTATAGGGAGGCTGAGAATGGGCTGAGAATTATTGATAAAGTTTTCTTTGAATTTTTAAGTTGGAAATTCTGAAATCTGTTTATGTCGGTTGAATA
Source organism: Pseudonaja textilis (assembly GCF_049901715.1). Lineage (NCBI taxonomy): Eukaryota > Metazoa > Chordata > Lepidosauria > Squamata > Elapidae > Pseudonaja > Pseudonaja textilis. The sequence goes on along the minus strand of NC_141994.1, from coordinate 5,787,551 downwards.
TTTGAAGCAGTATGCTCCAAGTTTTCTAAGACAGTTTGCAAAAAAAGAAGTTTAATTATTACTTCTGTTGTTAGGGATTATTGTGGTTCATCATAGTCAGCCTGAAGTTTAGACTGGATTTGGTGTTTTTATTCCCTTGTTGTATGCTTCCCAGGTACCTGAGATAGACAGAATTTTTTTGATCATCAGAGGATATAAGCTATTCCAACTAGTAAAGTCTATCTTTTAGAATTGGTAGGTTATTATTGTTGTTTTTAATATTTGGTGACCTGTTTTTGTAGGGATTGAATGGGTGAGTAGAACTCTTTTACTGATTCTAGGAAGAAAAGAAATGAGGGAGCGAGGGTTTTTTAAAAAAATTCCTTGCATTTTAAAACTCAAAATTTTGGGAGTTGGGTGGATTGGAAGGAAACAGTTTGAAATATTTCTGTAGAATGTTCCAGGGGGAACAGCTTTATTCTATACTCTGAATAAAACTTTTTGTTTTGTGCATATCTCTATTGCAAATATTAAAAACAAAAAAAATGAATGGTTTCCATATTTGTAATAACTAGAATTTACATAAATGTCCCATTTTCTATGAAATGGCAATTCTGAATATCAGTAAATACAAATTTGGGCATTAAAAAAGTGTCTATAACTAATATGACAGTTTGAATCAAAATTCAAACAAATAATAATGATATTCCATATAAGGTGGGATTTGGAGATCTAGTTGTAGTTTTCAGAGAATAAGGGGAAGATACCATTGGACAGAAAATTAAAATTATCCTTTTTTAATGTGATTGCTACAATGACTGCTTTATAAGCGGATACATGTTTACGTTCTGAATTTTTATTGTCACAGGCTTTGTGCTAAACAGAAAAATAGATAGGAGTGCAGGAATTGCTCAACAAGTCAGGAAGGGATTTGAGGAAAGGAGTAACTATCTATAGAGGTCAATTCTGTAGTAATTTATTTAAATATTTAGTTTAGAATACGGATAGCCTTCTTGTTTTGTTCTTATTCCTTCTAGAAAAGGTAGTGATAGAGGACAATATTTGTAGCCCGGGGTTGAAATGAGGAGTTAGTGCTCTCTGTGCTTGGTTGTCTTCTTGCAGATGTTTCACTACCCAAACTAGGTAACATCATCAGTGCTGGTGGGGAGTGGATTTGCTCTCAATTTATATGTGGCTTGCCCTGTCAGTGTTGGTGGGAGTGGAATTGGTGGTTATTTGGTTAGGCTGTTTACTGTTAGCTTGTTTGGCAAGTCCTTGATTGGAATATTGTTTACTTCTTGATTGTTGATCTGAAGTTAATCTTGGTGTTAATATCTGCTCACCTGGTTATTGAATGCTGCTGCAGCATTGGTCTTTCTGTTGTCTTTCTGGCTTGTTGATTGTCTCTTGAATGGTATGTAACTATGTATATGTTATTTATGTCTATGTGTGTATCGATGGCCAATTTGTCAGTACCAGCCTTCCAGAAATCCTCTAACATTTTTTGGACTTGGCTTGGTGTAAGATGGTCACCGTTTTCTAGTTAAAACTATAGTTAAGTATGTCCGTGTGTTGTGAAATTAAGGAGTTTTCATCGTGTCTTCTGACTACTAGTTGGTGTTCATGGGTGCATTCTGCTAGTCTTTTGCTTGTTTATCCTATGTCATGTCTGTTGCAGTCATTACATTGTATGCTACAGATCCGTGATGGCGAACCTAGGGCATGCGTGTCAGAGGTGGCATGCGGAGTTCTCTCTGTGGGCATGCAAGCCCTCGCCCCAGCGCAGCTCCACTGCACAGACGCGCAGGCCAGCTGGTCTTTGGGTCTCTGCCATGCATGCACGGGGATGGGGCGCATGCGGGGGTGGGGGGCATGCATAGGGGATGAATGTGCAGGGGCGGCGTGCATGCATGGGGATGCGCGCGTATTGCATTTTGCAGGTGCGTGCACTCACTTTGGGTACTCGGTGCCGAAAAGGTTAGCCATCACTGTTATAGATGACTCCTGTTTTTCTTCTAAGGCTGCTGGATCTTTTGGTTTACTTTGGATGTTTTAATTTCTATGGTATGTGGATGCCACGTGATTGTAATAGTCTGTTGGTGCTTTTTGAGATGTTTTTGATGTAATTTATCCTTTTTACAGTTTGGATAGTGCTACATTGAGTTGAGTAATCAGCACTTTTTGGTGAAGTTGTGTGGATATCCATTGTGTTGAAAGATATTGTACAGATGATATGTTTCCTTTTTCAGATGTTTAGAGTTGCTGCAATATGATCGTGCTTGTCTAAATAGTGTTTGCTTGTTTGTCCATCCATCTTAAGGTATTTCTGGGAGGCTTACAATCATAAAAGATAAAAATTATTATGAGGCACCCCTCATGTGAGCAAAGTCAAGCTGGTCACATTCCCTGGCCACGCCCCTCCACCCTGCTCTGCCCCCAGAAGGACAAGCGCAATAGCACTTAGACTTATATACTGTTTTATAGTGCGCTACAGCCCTCTCTAAACGGTTTACAGTCAGCACATTGGCCCCCACAATTTGGGTCCTCATTTTACCCACCTCGGAAGGATGGAAGGGTGAGTCAACCTTGAGTCTAGTGAGATTTGATCTATCAAATTGAAGGAGCTCAGCTGGCTGCAGCAGAAGTAGCTTGCAGTACTGCACTCTAACCACTGCACCACCAAGGCTCAGTCTATGTTTTGAATTATGTCTATGTATGGAATTAAAATGAGATTTTGTTTGCTTGTTTGTTTTGTTTTGTTGAAACCAGTTGCTCTGTTGCTGCAATTATATGGATAAAAGACATTGTAGAATAAACCTGGCTGTTGGTATTGCAGTTGAAATCTGCTGACCCACAGAAAGGATTTAAAAGCTAAGCCTACGTGACATTTTCTTAGGAAATAATTCACCTCTTTCTGTGATAGTTGGATGCTATTCTGGTCTTAACTTCTGAAAATTGCGGTAACCATTAAACGTATCAATGCTGATTGGGCCCTCGATGAAATTGAGTTTAACACCCCTGATCAACATCATATGCGTGGGTGCTTATTAATATAAAAATTGGGCTCAGACTGCTGAATGCTTACGGGTTTTTTTGTGCATGTTACCCTTTTTCATATTTCACTCTTAGAATACCATGTCATTCTTTTATTTAACAAATAGAAAATTGCTATTGAAATGGAAATTCCTCAAAACAAGCAGTAAAAGTGTTAAATCATGAACTTCTGTGCAAAGATGCAATTGACTGCAAATATTTATACCAAATATAACTTCCAGTTTAAAAATTGGAAAAGCTAACAATAAATACAAAAAATCTAATTAAATAATGTTTGCCAACTTTTTTTCACTATTAAGTATTTTTTTATTTTTAAGATATATTTCTTCATTTAAACTTCTGCAGTTTGATATATATGTATGTATGTATGCTTTATAATTTTTTATCACTTGATTGCATTTTTATTTTTCTTTGTGTTTGGATTTTTTGCAGTTTTTGATAACCTCTCTTCTGGAGATTCTATCAGGTACGATTTAAATTTTGATTTAAATTCAGGAAGTTCTGGAAAAAGATAGATTCTTATTTATATGTATATATGTATCTCTGTTTAAGCAATTCTGAAAAAACAGATGATGATAGCTGGCTTTCTTCAGAAGAGGAGGAACTAGGCTCCAGCCCCAAGGTAGGATTTTGTACAGTGAACACTCAAAACCTCTAACAATGAGAAACATGTTATGATACTAATTAATACTTGTTTGGATATGAACTTCAATTTAGATCTTAAGTTTAATGCAATTCATACAGCTTGAGCTATGGTGGCGCAATGGTTAGAATGCAGTATTGTAGGTCAATTATGCTGATGGCCACTTGGTTGCACTTGGCAGTTCAATTCTCACTGGCTCAAGGTTGACTCAGTCTTCCATCTTTCCAAGGTCAATGAAACGAGGACCCAGATTGTTGTTCTGTGTGCGTGGCTTAGTTGGCGGTTGTGACTTAGTGGGCATGGTCAACTCAACATCACATGAAGGGGCGCTTCTCTTCGCCTGGCCTCTCATGACAGTGGGGATGCTGCAACGGTCATAAGTGTGAAAAATGGTCATAAGTCACTTTTTTCAGTGCCATTGTAACTTTGAATGGTCACTAAATGAACTGTTGTAAGTCAAGGATTACCTGTACAAAAATACAAAAGCTTCTTTACTTGCAATCATTAGATTAAAAATACCTGCAAGCTAGAGTTACAAATCAGGCAGGGTGCCAGAGCACCTTGAGGAATTAAAATAGTTAAAATGCAATGATAACTCAGCAGCCAACTCTTGCTCATAAATTGAAACCCTTTAGCAGAGAGGTCGTTTAAGCTCTCCAGAAAGAGCACACCCAGGAAAAGCAATTCTTAGAACCATTTGCACCACTTAAAGATACCAGCTACTCATCTCACAAGATATCCTAAGGAAATCATCCAGGTTTAATGAGAGGTCACATGCCCCCCCGAAAGGCAGTAAAAAAAATCAGTGCCAAGCTTGCATCCTGCCTCTTGGAAGTACACCCCAAAAGGGCAGTGCCAGATACCATTAAAGCAGTGAAGGAAGACCCCCTCCCCAGATAGAAAAAGAAACCATGAGGCAGGAAAAAATCCAAATACAATACAGATAGTATGGCAAATCACAACAGTAGCTCTTGCTTGTTAAACCAATTACCAGAACAAAAAGACACAGGAACTAGCCAGATTTCTCAAACCAGTTTCTTTTCAGGAATAGAGATTAATCTTTTTCCTTCCAAACAAAGCTGAATAGGGAAAATTGCCCCATCAATAAACACAGGATTAAATGTCACCAAGCACAGAATTAACCTTCACCAAAAACCACTTTTAGACCAAAACTCAGAAAGGGTATATAAACTCACGTTTGAATGTCAATCTTTCTAGCTAGCTAAGAAGAAGTATTTCTAGGGGAGTATTTCCTCCCAACAGCAGTGTAAAAAGGTTAAAACAACCCTTCCCCTTTCAGTATCAAGAAAAAAAAAGACCTTCAGAGACAGTAAGTCTAGGCATACTGTCAAGAATGTAATAAGGGTGGAAAAAAAAACAAAAGGAGATTTCTTCTAACTACCAGTTCACCGAACTGCTTAGAAAGTTAACAAGGGGTTCTATAGAACCAGTCAGAATCGGTCGAATCCCACTCCTGGACTATTTATTTATAAATTCAATATCCTGCTTATTATCAGTGCAGTATTACTATGGATAGAAGTTTGAATAGAAGTTCCACACTGTTTTAAGTTTGACTTCTTAGTTCATCCATTGTTTGCAGAATAAAATAGGAAAGGGGTGGGTTGATACATTAATAAGTCTTATGTTTTTTTAAAGAAGAGCAAGATATCAAGATAGTATAGCAATGTTTGTTACACTGAAAACTTCTGTCCTTCAATTTTTATTCTTAGAAACCAGAAAAACCAAGTTTGGCTCAGCTAATGAAAGTTCCATGGGACTTCTTGAAAAAATGTAAGTTGCGTGAACAAAATAAGTTACGATTATATTTCTTATCTATAGAAAACGTTAACTGCATTTTAATCTCTCTGTGTGTTTGTATTTTGATGCAGTAGATGAGAAAGATTGCACTATCCGAACAGAATCCTTAGGCAGTTCACAGCAAAATAAAGCAAATTATGATTTTGAAGAATGCAATGAATCCCTTCCTAAGCCTTTGTTCCAAGTCAAAACCTTCCCTCATTCTGTCCATTCCTCACCTGGCTCCTTTTCCAAATGTTCCCAGAGAACATTGCATTCTAAACAGGTAATAAGTTTTAATTCATCCATTGTATTTTATTATTTATTGTGTGTTTTTATGCCCACATGTGATTTTGTGAAGACAATGAAAACAAAAGTCAATCAAAAGAAAATATTCAAAAAATAATACCCCAAAAAATTAACCACAATAAGCAAGAATTAAATGATTCCGATAGTTCTTTTGCAAGAAGCAAGGAAGAATTTCATGGGAAGCGGAAAGAAGAGAAGAAAAATGAAAATGAGGAGGAGGACGAGGAAGAGGAGGAGGACGACCAGGAGGACGAGGAGGAGGAAGAGGAGGAAGTAAAAGAAATGGAGGAGAACTTCAGTACAGAAAGGGAGCAAGAATACATAAAAAAAAATTGGACTAAGGCAGAAGATAAGGAAGATGAATATGTTGACAAGTCAAGAGGGAAAGAACATTCCAGAGAAAATGAACATGAGAGGGAAGCAAATCTGTTTAATAATGAAGTATGCAATGTACAAAATGAAAAGATGCAGGATGGTACTAATATTCCTGAAGCTTTTATTTCTGGTCATCCTGAATCTTCACGTGACCATACAATCACTAACAAGGTAAATAAGGAACAACCTGAACATTCAGTCGAAAAAGAATCTAGTTATGAAAATCAATTTCAGAAATTACAAAAACTCCATGACACTGAGAATAATAATAATAAATTGTCATATGAGAATCAAAAACAGTTTTGCAAAACTGTTTTTTCTTTGAAGAATGTTGAAAAAACTACACTGTTTACTTTTTCAACGAACTCTCATGAAAATGACATGGATTCCATTCTCGATGATACTGAAAGTCGTAATTCTGGATCAGAAGCAGAACTCAGAAAAAATATAAGTACACAACAGAATATTAGGAATCCTGATTTTGCAGGATATCGGATTCTTGGAGAAAAGGAATGTGTAGATTCAAAAAAACTGGAAGAAGCAATATATGAGCCAACAATATATAAATATAGTGAGGATGAAAATCTGAAAACTTCCCAATCTGATTTGAAAGTAAGTGAATCTATTGCAAAGGCAAAATGTTTTTAATAAAATTGCACTTCATAAATAAAAAAACCTGTATTTTAACAAGCTTGTTCATTAATGATATTTTAATGGCACAGGAGAAATAAAATCCATTCCAAATCATTTAAAGCAGGGGTCTCCCCTGGCTGCGGGAGAAATGGGCAAGCACATGTGTGCGAAGCTCCACTCACACAAGTGGTGGGCAGATGCGCAGACGAAGCCCCATTCGAACTAGTGGAGGGTGCTTGTGCTCACGCATGAAGAGGGAGCGGAACTTCTCAAATGCAAGGGCTCTCCGCTTGCATGAGCGGACCTTCATTCACAAGTGCAGTTATCAGCCGTGAGCACGAGTGGAGCTTTGCATGCGAGCACAAGGACCCTTCACTCACGCACGATCTCCATTTCTGTGAGGGGAGGACATACATGCGCTCGGCTTGCACAAATTGATCTGTGCATGTGCCTGCCACTCATAACGCTATTCCTCCTGTGTCAGGGCAGGCTGCCAAGATGGAAAAGTTGGGGAACCACTGATTTTAGAGCACAGAATCCAGATTAATGCATAGATTTGATAATATTCAAATGAAGCAAAAATACCCAAACGGACTTAATAGCTCTATATACAATTCGAGATGCTGATTTTTCATGAAGCCAAAATTACTTACAGCTAGGATACCCACTATTTTTTACTTCATTTATTTATTCATTCATTTATCAAACAAAAATTATAAATCTGAACAAACAAAATGAAAAAAGTAAAACATGACAGGGACAATAGGCACCTTAGTGCATTTACACATGCCCCTAGATTGCATACCCAGTTTTTAAACATGGCTTCTAATTTTTTTCTCAAAATTAATTTTATAATTGCTAGCTTGTCTTAATTGTAAATTGCTTGGAAGATGATACAAAGAAAAGAAGGCATACAGATTCATACTATAACATAATTATGTATATTTATAGGTTAATTTGATTAATTGTTATTATTTTATTGATTAATAAAATGATGGTAATAATAACCACTATTTTGTTAATGGTAATAATAATTATAATATATGTAACAAATAATAAGTGTACATAGTGAAAATGTATCATTTATGGTCTTGGTACTTTTAAATAAATGTTCAACTTTTCTAGTATTATAAAATATCACATTTTACATTACACTGAAGATGCTTTAGTTCAGCGTTTCTTAAAGATTTTTCTCAGGACTCTTTCCCACTTTTAAAATTTTTGGAGGTCCCCAAAAGAGCTTTTGTTTGGATGGAAGATATGTATGTATGTATGTATGTATGTATGTATGGTATTCAGCTTTGTTCGGGTATTTTCCCACGTCATTATAGTTGTGCTTTTAAAGTTGTAGCAACGTTTCGGCAGAATCTCATCTGCCATCATCAGGCTTCTGTATTGTGGTGATCAGCCTGATGATGGCAGATGAGATCTGCCAAACGCACACAACTTTAAAAGCACAACTGATGGCGATGAAAATACCCAAACAAGCTGAACACCATATGTAAAAAACCATACAAAACTTAAGAAAAACACACACACATATATGTTTTCTTATGTTTTTGCGGGTATTTATATATATGGTATTTAGGTTTTTTCGGGTATTTTCCCACGTCTTAATATTTGTGCTTTTATTATAGCGATGTTTCAGCAGAATCTCATCTGCTATCCTCAGGCTTGTGTATTGGGTTCTTTTTAATCTTGTGTGTCAGGCTTGGCAGCCATTTTTTGCCAAGCCTGACACACAAGATTAAAAAAAAAACCAATAATTTTGATTTTTTGGGGATTCCTGGGAGAGTCTTGGAGCACCTTAGTAGTTCTAGATCACTGCTGTAGTTTATTACAGTACATATGTGAATATATATTCCTGCAATATCCCAGACAGTTTATGACTCCCTGATAAAATCACATAGATTAAAATTTGAGTCATACATTCTAAAGACTTCTTTAGACTAATAACAGGACATTACTATATACAATAAAGACTGGATGTTGTCCTTTCTGTTAGGAGAAACCTTCAAAAGATGAAGAAGGTGATGAACAGGATTTTGCCAATAAAAAAAGTATTGTTTGTAGGCAGTCTTCGAATATCTCACCAAAAGGTAAAAAGTTTTAGTTATATTAACTAGTCCGCATCACGTGCAAATTAGCAATAATAAAGTCACTTCTCATATTTATGCATTACGGCTTCATTAAGCTAATAGTTTAATAACTAAAATTCATGAAACCAATAATTAATTGGTTATTGCCATGAATTTTAATATAGTTTAATATTATAAGATTAAAATATATAAACAAAATTGTTTCTGGAAATAGGCTATTTGTAAATAAGTGATTTATTATGAACTGGACATCTGTTGGGATACTCTTGTTCTTTAGAGTATTATATTTCAGTTTTCACGCTCTGTGTTTAAAAACTTCTTGTTTCTGAAAATCTGTGTAAGGAGGGGGTTGTTTTCTTTTCTGAAAACAACTTTTTTTAATTTGCGGGCTGACCAAGAAGATTCAATTAATTTTGCTTTGGCTCCTTAGCAATATTTCAGTAAAAGTAGTGTACATAGCTAGTGGCAGAATGCAGCTATGAAAAGTATTGTTATTTAATTTGAATTGCCACAATCTCAGTTTTTGAATAATGAACACTGAGTATTTTGTAAAAAAATTACTATTTTATTTTATAGCTAAATCAGCTTTGGGCGAGGACAAAGATGAAGAGAAGTATACAGAATCTCCATGGGATTCAGAAGTAGGTTTTAAAATTTTCTGTGCTCTGAGTTCAAAGAAATACTTCCATTTTAAAATCTGTTTTGATTTATTATTTCTTGTATTAATCAGTTTTACTTTCTAGTGTCTATGAATATGTAGTTACTATAACTTGCTAAGCACAGAACATTTCTTACTAAATCAGAATAATTGTTTGAAGCTCCAAGGCATTTAATTTGAGTTATTTTCCACAAAATTACTTATAAGCTTTACTCATTTTGTATTAAAGTGGCCAATGACAAAAATATTTTCTCAGGAAAAATATTTTTAATATCAAACCACGTATTTGTATACAGAATTCTAGGAATTCATCTGTCTATATAGATAATGTTATATATTATATAGATAATATTTTCTATGTCATTGACCTCTCTGTCTCAACAGAAAGAGATACAAATCTAATAATAATCATAAAAAAAACATAATTTAGCATAGGTAATGAGAAATTAGCAATTTTTTTAAAAATAAGGGACATAGACATGCTGTAGCTATACATTTGATTATTAATATCAAAGTGAAGTGAAGTTCTTTACTTCAATGAAGATTTGAGTAAAGTATCCCCTTAAACCTGCATGCATAGCCCCATAGCACCCTTGTTACTAAAAGCAAAGTGAATTTATTACTTCAGTTTCCTGCAAGCGCTGGTTGGTTTAGACAAATCAGCTTAAAGTGCCTCATTGAGACAGATTAAGAGGGTTGGAAGGGATCTTGTAGGTCTCTGTGCCACCGCCATAATCTCTTTGCCACCTCCATGACATTTCTTTGCTGAGGTGAATTGAAACTGTCCAGTACAACTGTGGTCATAGAAATTATCAATGGTGTTTAATATTGCTTAGTTGAATATCCTGCCCATAGAATTAAATAAAGGAGTAATTTTCTAATTATATGAAATATAAATTAATATAATATAGGGTCCACAGTTGGAAATTCGTTATTATTGAAGGCTTCCTCTATAGTTTTGCATTATGAAATTGTCTTTATACTTAAAGGCTATTTCAGTTATAAATATTTTTGTGTTTAATAAAATGTTTTTCTTGTATGAGATTCAAGTGGCTTCTCTTATATGGCACATGAGAATAATGATAACTGATACTGACGATTTTGAAATACTAGTATTTCACTTTGCTTTTGGACCTGAGTTTTAACCAACTCATTCTGGGATGCATTCTTAGTTGAAATAGGTGTGAGGTACTTCAAAAAGGAGATTTGAAATGTAGTGCGTTGCACAGATCAGATGTTGTGAATGTTTTTTTAATCACTTTATTTCCAGCTAACTTTCCTACTCTAGTAAATTAAAATGGGAACAGTTCCAATACTTAATATGAATGTCTGTTCAAACATTTCAGTTGTAAGTAAATGGAAATTAACCAGGGGTGGGATTCTATCTGGTTGGACCAGTTCTATAGAACTGTTTGTTATGGTTCTGCACCACTGGCTGGCCCCTCCCCTCCCCGCCCACTCCCTCCTTACCTGGCACGCCCGCCATCAAGCTTACCTGCTAAATTGCTATTGCCGAACCTTCCTTAGGACTGAACCTTCAATTTTTCAGTGCAGACTGAGGTAGCCAATTGCAGAAAGGTAGATCTCTGAGTGATTCTGTGATTCTGCGAGCAACTCAACCTGCCTGCCTGCTTTGCCTGATTTTTGGGTAGAAGTTGCTCTTTTTTAAAATAAAAAATTAAATATTTACAATATTTACATACAAGCCACGCCCACCCAGTCACGAGACCACCAAACCACACCCAGTTAGCAAACCACGCCCACCCAGTCCCATGACCAGGCCACACCCACAAATTAGGCCACGCCCACAGAACAGGTTGTTAAAAAATTTGAGTCCCACCCCTGAAATTAACCATTTCTTAAAAACTAAACTTACAAATCAAAATGCTTTTATGTTCTCTGTAATTAAGAGCTTTCATAATATGTTCAGGAATATCTTTGTTTTCTGTAGAAAAATAAAGATAAACAAAATGAGTATCTGACCATAGTTGTATGATGTTTCTCACATATGCGTATTTCCAATAGTGCACATCAGAAAGCCCCAGGAAGCCAACTGTTAGTTCTTTGCCTACATCTCCTGCCAAAACTGGAATACACATGCACAGTATTATACAAGAACCATTTAATGGTAAATTCATCAAAAATTATTCTTTTTGTTATATCAACATATATAAATGTTTTAAATGTTCTTCAGTCATTTAGATATGGAAAATATAATTGAGTGGCTAAAGGATATTGGGGGGGAGGGTTGGTGGATTTATATATATTGCCAATATATTGCCAGCAATATATTTCCATAACTGAGTAAAACTTTATCCTGGGTCTGCCTGATTCAAATTATGCCTTAATGTACAACCTATATGTATACCTATATATTTTCCTCCTATAATAACCCTATGAAATATCTAACAAAAGAATAAAAAGAAGGGTACAGAAAAGAAAAATAGAAAAGGAAAAAGAATAAAGAAAAAAAAATATACTGAATTATCACGAGTACAAACAATTTTAGTTATTTATCACCTTTCTTAAAATATAACAAATGACCTTGTTCTTCCGATATTCTAGTTCTTATCCTTAAACAAACATATAATGCCTAATCATTTTATTCCTGATGTCTAGTAATGTTTACCATAAATAATATCAATTTTAATCTTGACAAAACGTTTATATTCATTCCTTTTGCTTCTAACAACCTTGATCTTTAGTTCCTTCAAATATTGTCAGTGAACTTGATTTATTTTCATTTTTTCTTAGTCCTTTCTCACAAAATTCTTCAAAGCTTTAAGAACCCTCTTGTAAATCCAATATTGGGAAATTATCCGGGTTACTCTCTTGGTTTGTTATTTGTATATCCCTTTACCTTTATTAGGACCTCAGACATTGTTCTGTATTTCCAGTATAACATTTTCCCATTGTTTAGAAATACCTGTCAATATATCTAGTGTGATAATATTTTGCTTCACACTGTATCAGCAAGTCAAGTTTCTTTAATTATAATCTTTAGTTACTTCTAGTTTCTGCTAGCATCCAATTTTGAAGTTTTGCCTTAATATTTTTTTTAAAATGAAAAGCATTTGCTTATTGAAAATATTCTTATAATTAATTCAAAAGTCTAATTTCAAACTTATCTGGTCCCTTAGTTCATTTGTAACTTTCTAAAATCAAAATTTTAATCTTCTATTGTTTATTCCAGGAAAAACTTAAATCCTTAACTTCATATTTAAAATTTGTTTTACTGAGAATTGAAAAAAAATAAAAACCTCACCTGATGCTGTAAAACACGTTGATCTAAAGATTCTTAATAGCTGAAAAGCAGTTTGCAAGCAATTTCTGAAAGTGATTAGAAAAAGAAGTATGTCAACCTGGTTCCTTTAAAAGGCACTTACTGCTGTTTGAGCAAGTGGACTATTCTCTTATCTCCCACAGCTCTAGACCCGCTTGTCTTGTGTCTTGTGTCTGAAGCACCTAGGGACAATCTCCTTGTTGTCTGGACAGGACTTACAAAGAGCCGGTCTACTTGCCAAGCTCTTCATTCTGCTCCACTTATTGGCTCTGCTTTTTGGAAGCTGGCCCTAATTTGTCATTTATTCCCTGGAAGTTTTGCTTGTTATATTTGTAAGAAATGAATATTGTATTATGCCTGTAATACAAGAGTGGGATTCACACAACTTTAAAAGTTTCAGTACATTATCTAGGTAACTTGTTTCCCTTTTTTTCCCTAGGAAAAGCAAGTTTGCAGGTTAGTACTGCTTTTGTTATGTAAACTTTATTTAACTATTTTTATTACTGTATTGTGGTATCATATTTCATTCTTAGCTGAATTATCTTTATAGCAAAAGGTCACAAAAGAAAACTTGGTGTGTGAATCTCCAGCTCCTGTTTTAAAGAAGGCAATCGTAGAAAAGCAAAAATCAGGTAACTATATTATATGGAGCTTAAAATATATCATATGTATTATTGCATATTTTATATTCTAATGTCATTAATTTCTTCTTTTAGATTTAATGGAAGAACTTGGTTTGGATGAAGCAGATGATATTGAAGGTCTTTAAATACTTTATTCGTATTTATGTATCATACATTAGAAAGTTTTTTAGAACATCAGATTTTGCCATGTTATGCAAAAAAAATTAAAATTAAATTTTGCTTATGAAACTAAATGTTGTATCCTCTTAAAAAAGATAAACTACATGTAATTTTCTGTTAAACCTTAGAAGATTGGATTCTTTTCATCTGGGATATGCATAAATAAATATAATGGTTAAATCTAAATATTTTCCAGTATCTATCAGTATTTTGAATATACTGATACTATGCTTCACCCATAGACTTTTTTGTTGTTAATATTGGCAACTTCATAGATCTTTATATTACTTTATTTCAAAATACATTGGGTTAACATTTGGTAAAGTATTGTATGTTGTATTTACTGCTTTGATCTTTTTTAAATATTTGTTTGTTGTTAGATCCATCTGACTGGGATTCTACCAGTATTTCTCTTAAAAGCACTCCATGTGTTAAACCAGCTGACACCTTTATGTTGGAAGATAATGTATCTCCACAACGATTACTAGAAACAAATGTTACGCCTGAAATCTCCATGCCTGTGAAGGAAGACTCAGATACTCAAAACATAATGTCTTCAAAAGGTAGTTGCTGTCATTTTTAATAAAATCAAAGTTTTCTGCAGGAGGAGGGAGAATAATTCTGATCCCAATTTAGATAATCCTAATCCGAAACAAATAATTCATTGTTTTTCTTCCACTCTTCTGCTGGAAACATCCTGACATCCTGATGTGACTCAGAATGATCGTTTATTATACAGCTTTGTTAATTAAAAGGCAAGGTTTTTTTTTTTCTCTTTCTGTAGAAAAAAATTCCTTCCTAGAGAAAATTGAAATCTAATAAAGCCTCCCATTGGCTACAGATATAGGATGACATTTTGCTTATTTTTCCTTTTTATATTCCATTAATAAATCATCCGGCAGTAGTAGCTGGAAGGAAAACAGATGAAGTAGTGTGTCCTTTCCTAGGTAGAATTCTACAGTGGATCCAGTCATTTGTTTTCTTCATTCCATAGTGGATAACTCAGCACCTACCAAATTGCAGAGCTAAAATCTAGTGGCAAAATATTTATATTTGAAATAATTTCAGTAAAAGTTTAAGTGCAGGTTCCTTTGAAGCTGCTTTCCAAATCAAGTGATTACCTCTGCAGATCCTCCAATTTTCTTTTCAGATGTACGAGTCAGATTTGGCATATGTTATTGGAAGACGCTTCCTCCAGTAAGGTCACCCCCAAAAATTGGGAATTTTTGCCCAAGAATATACCTTTCTGTTTTCTATAGCACGCTCCCACAAAAAGCTATTTTGGGTTCTTGCAGTACTGTACTCTAACCACTGTGCCACCGAGGCTCTTAGCCAGGTGTCAGCAACCCACAGCCTGAGAGCCACATGTGGCTCTTTGACCCCTCCTGTGGCACCCTGCCGACCCGGTTGCGCGATCTCTCCACACTGAGAAGGCGTGAGTGTCTCTGCAGGGCCGCATGAAACGCCCCTAGCATTTTCTCTGCACTGGCTGCGACTGGCTGCTTTTTGCAATTTCACGTCCTTCGCAGGCA
This sequence comes from Pseudonaja textilis, assembly GCF_049901715.1. Lineage (NCBI taxonomy): Eukaryota > Metazoa > Chordata > Lepidosauria > Squamata > Elapidae > Pseudonaja > Pseudonaja textilis. The sequence continues at coordinate 5,772,386 of NC_141994.1, read as the reverse complement.
GCTCAGCGACAGCCGTGGTCCCCTTCATGTTGGCTCGGGGAGAAGCGGAATAGGGAGGAGCAGCAGCCGCCGTTGCCAGATGCAGGAAGGGAAGAGCTCCAGCTCTCCTGTGCAGCGTGGCTCTCCTGCGCTGCGCTACGCAGCCCACTACTCACCCTCACTGCGCAGTGGCGGCAGCGGGGGAGGAGTCCCTATCCCCACCGCCACCGTGATCCTGGCCCAGGAGGGTATTTCTCTTGTGCGTGTGTGTGAGAGAAAGAGATGAGAGAAAGAAAAGGGCAGAAAAAAGAGGAAGAGAGAAATGAGAAAATGATGGAGAGAATGAGAGAGAGGAAAAAGAGAGAGAAACAATTGAGGAAGAGAGAGGGAGAGAGAGAGAAAAAGAACAAAAGAAAAAAGGAAGGAAAGAAAGAGAGAGAAAGAAAGAAAGAAAGAAAGAAAGAAAGAAAGAAAGAAAGAAAGAAAGAAAGAAAGAAAGAAAGAAAAAAAAAACCGAACTCTCCCCAACTTATGACGAAAGTAATGGCAAGCTAGATCTTGTGCCAAGAAAACTGCGATTTGTCAGAAGGCACAAATTGGAAGCAAATCTGATTTTTTTTTAAGGAAATAACAGAGATGGCAAAAACTGCATCTGAAAATAAGATTATTTATAATTTTGGTTAATGTATTATATTGTCAAACTCAAAAGAAATCAAAATAGATATGCTGTTGCTGTTAGTACAATCTTGCCAGCTTCTACCAACTTAGAGTTCACAATGAAAAGATTACAGAGAAGCAATTTCCCACAATTAATAATGTTATTTTGAATTTGCTGTCGTATTCAATGAGAAAGAAAGAAAAAAAGGAGGGAAAGGGATGGAAAGAAGAGAGAGGGAGAGAGACCCATTTCCCACAGAAAACACCGAGAGCCATGAAACCTGGATAGGCGTAGCTGGGGGTGGGGGGGTGTCATGTGCCTGGGTGGGAGTGACATTAAATTGGCCACGCCCGGCCAGGTTTTGTGGCTCCCGGTGTTTTCTGTGGGAAACAGGTCCAAATGGCTCTTTGATTGTTTAAGGTTACAGACCCCCGGCATAAGCATTCAGATCCTTCACTCGGTATTTTGTTGAAGCACTTTTGGCAGCAATTATAGCCTCTAGTCTTTTTGGGTATGACACAACTCGCTTTGTATACCTGAATTGGGGGATTTTCTACCATTCTTCCTTGTAAACCCTCTCAAGCTTATTCAGGTTGGATGGTGACCGTCGGAGGACAGCCATTTTCAGGTCCTTCCAGAGACGCTCAATAGGTTCAAGTCAGGGCTCTGGCTGGGCCACTCCAGGACATTCACAGAGTTATCCCTAAGTGATTCCTGTGTTTTGCCTGAGCGCTTAGGATCATGGTCCTGTTAGAAAGTGAAGCTTTGGCCCAGTCTGAGGTCCTGAGCACTGTGGAACAGGTTTTCTTTGAGGATATCCCTGTATTTTGCTCCATTCAGCTTTCCCTCAGCCATGTCCAGTCTCCCAGTCCCTGCTGCTGAAAAACACCCCCACAGCCTGATGCTAACCATGCTTCGCTGTTGGGATGATATTGGACAGGTGATGAGCGGTGCCTGGTTTCTTGCAGACATAACGTTTAGAATTCAATCTTGGTTTTAATCAGACCAGAGAATCTTGTTCCTCACAGTCTGAATGCTCTTCAGGTGCTTTTTTGCAAACTCCAAGTGAGTTTTGCACTGAGAGGCTTCTGTCTAGCCACTCTGTTATAAGGCCCAGATTGGTGGAGGGCTGCAGTGATGGCTGTCCTTCTGGAAGCTCTGTCCATCTCCACATAGGATCTCTGGAGCTCAGTCAGAGTAACCATCGGGTTCATGGTCACTTCTCTTACTAAGGCTCTTATCTCCCAATTGCTCAGTTTGACCAGGAAACCAGCTCTTGGAAGAGTCGTGGTTGTGCCAGACGTCTTTCATTTAAGAATGATGGAGGCCATTGTGCTCTTAGGAATCTTCAGTGCAGTAGAAATTTTATTGTAGCCTTCCCCAGATCTGTGCCTTGCAAGAAGCCTGTCTCTGAGCTCTGCAGGCAGTTCCTTTGACCTCCTGGTTTTGCTCTGCTATAGTATGCTTTGTCAGCTGTGAGGCCTTTAATAGAGAGGGGTGTGCCTTTCCAAATCACATCCAAACAATTTAATTTACCACCGTCGACTCCAGTCAAAGTGTAGAAACATGTCAGCGACGATCGAGAGAAATAATGAGAGGCACCAGAGCTAATGTGTTTCATCGTTGTTGCAAAGGATCTGAATACTAATGCCAATGTGATATTTCAGTTTTTTTCTTTTTAAGAAATTTACAGGCATTTCTAAAATTCTGTTTTCACTTGTCTTTATATGGGGTACTGAATGTAGATTAATGATAAAAAATGAATTTCAACAACTAGAATCAGGCTGCAGCATAACAAAATTGATAAAAGTGAAGGGGGTCTGAATACTTTCTGAAAGCACTGAATATAAGAAGCTACTCATATCTTACGAATATATACCATCTACTGAAGGTATATGAGGACAGCATAGAGCTGCAGAATTAGGCAAAAATAAGTTGTACTAGATTTTAGACACATGCCAAAAGTTAATCCATCTCTGTATTTTTAAAGCTTCATGAAACAAACAAATTTGAGTAGGAAATTAGCAGATAAACGCCATTGAGTTGTAAATAAAGAACTGTATTCTTTATATGCTGGGTCCATTTGCTACACTGGTAATTTTTTATTTAATAATATTCAAAATGCCCCTTCACTGTGAAACAATGTTTATCTATATACAGCCTCATTTTAAGTCAAACATATGTTGGAAAGGTTTTCAGAGTGCAAATCAACTAAAAAATTATAATAATTACAAGTATGTTATTCGACATTTTATTATAGGGCAGCAATATATTGAACACAAAACCATAAAAGAATTTAAAAGTAAAAGCAAGGTATGTATGCAAAGTTTATTTAAATATTGATATTTCTTTGTATTATGTGGCTGAAACAAATTTTAACATTTCTGAAACAAAAGACACGTTTAACACTAGTTATCATTAAAATGAAATTAAAGAATATTAATCCCATATCATTTCTTTATTCTGTAGCTGTGGATTATGGAACCTTTGATGTATATGTAAAGGAAAAACTAAAAGTTCTGCTTTTGGGACAAAAATGGTATTGGAAGGGGTGTCTGCTTCTGTACAGTAATTAAATTTAGAGATAAAGTAATAGAGTGTTAACCTTTATTTATATGATTCCCTGTATATTAAACCATCAAGACATACTACTTTCTTATATACATATATCTTGTCACCAAAGCACAGTTTTAATTTTCTTATTCTAATGTTTTCCCAATCTATGATTCATTATATAAAAACAAATTAATCACATTTATTATACAAATAAGTATAAGATGTTACTCCTGTCCTTTGTCTGTCCACACCCAATTTTAATATTAAAGATTCCTTCTTGTCATGATAGGTGGCCTTCCTCATTCTTAGTATTCCAAATTCATGGACTCCTCAGCAATGGGGAATTTGGGACAAGTCTGAGAGTGGAAATTTATAAATCTGAAATGTATTCAAATTAGGAAAGACTCTGATGAAATGTTACCTGCTTGGAAACTATAGAAACTGTTAGAACCAATAAATTGTTTTTAATTATATATACCTATTCTTGAGCTAACAGATACCTCTGGGAGTTTTATTCATAAAGAGGTTCCTGGAGAGACCCTGTTAGTTACTTGTCCTAAAAAACTACCCTACTTAAACCAGGCAGACTTTAGCTTGCAGATTAAATTTGACGTGTTTCCACTAGAGCTGTTTCTATGGGGTTATTTTTCTGTGCAACTCGAATCGAAAATTCCTCCAGCAGCAGAACAAACGGAATTGTGAAATTGGCATCTTATAAGGTTTTTAGCAATACAGTACTATGAAATTATATTAGATTGAGTTGTGCTTTGTTGGGCTGTATAACAGCGCTGCTGAAAGAAGTGCACGGTAGGTATCAATTTGATACCACATTTGAAATTCAAGATTTTAAATAACTTAGTGCATTGATACTTGAGGCTGGTACTTGAGAGAAAATTTTCTGTCACAAAGACCTGCCTGGCATATACAACCATCATTGTTCCTACTTGATTGTGTCACTACTGTGGACATTAATTTGATATAAGCTTTTAAAAAAAAAATTTTTTTGGTCACCCATTCTCTGGAATACCTTCTTACCCCATCTCAGATGGGGTAAGATGTGTTGTATCTTATTCAGTCTCAAATTAGAATTTTTATTTGCATCTTTATTTAAAAATTTGGTAGGATTATGGTCCTTTTAATCAGTAATGCTGATTCTGATACATGGTTATGCTTGGTATTTATAGTCTATGTTGGCGATAATGGTTTTGTTGTACTCTGGCAAGAGTTAATAACAGGTAATTGATAGGTCATATCAAAATAACATTCAAACATAAATTTAATAAAATTTCCAAGAGAAATATGTTCAGCAGTTGCAAAATATGACTTTCATAAAGTTCTAGCAATTGGTACCACTTCTAGACATTTTGCACAGGATTGTGTTCAATTTTGGAGTGCTGTCAGTAAGATATTGACTGAATTGAGAAGAGGCTACATGTTATTGGACACTCCTGTCCTGAAGAGGATGCCAGATATGTAGAATGCTTATTGATTTTAAGATTATGAGCTTCATAGATAGTGGAGAATCTGACTGCTTTTTTCCAACTGCTCAATTAGAGGGACACTGCTAGATAGAATTGATAAGCTATTAATTTGCTATGACAAAAAAGGAAAGCTATTTTAAGTTTAATTATGCTATATTGTACTGTACTGCCATGAAATTATTCTCCAAACATTTAAATTATGTATTTAATAAAAATATATATAATAGAAAAATACTCCTTGTTCCTCTTAAAGTACTCTCAAAATCAAACCCTTTATGACATTTGAAACACAATTTAACACACTGGTTTTTCTTTGTTAATTTTTCTCTATCCATACTTGCTTGCATAAGGAAAAATGCCTGTTAAACACATCCAGCTCTGTAGAAAAATCAGCACATGAAAAACAGACTGACAAGACTGAAATTGAGTATGCTGATAATGAAAATGTAACTGAAGCACTCATGCATAGCAGAGAAGCACATAATGACTGCAATCATTTTGATTCAATACACTGGGAAGAAAAATACGAAAAAATGTGGGTTGCAAATGAAAAAAAGGAAGTCAAGGCAAATTTTAAGAGTATTACAGCAGAACTAAAACAGATGTTTGGTGAAATTAAAGTTTATGAGAAAATGAGTAGCATTCCAAGCAAAGTAACATCACAAGATGGCTTCTGCGGTGCCGTAGAAGGCATAAAAGAAACATCACTTCACCTACAAAACATAAAAGTGGATATTCAAGGAAAGGATGACATTAAAGATACAAGATCTGTTGTTGCAGAAAGAGAATTAAATACCGATGACTGGAACAAGAACCCACTGTCTAATAATGCAAATGGAACAAAAGTAAACATCAGTGAAGAAAGGAGTAACAATTCAATTATACAACTGAAAGCAAATGTAGGTGGAACTAGAACTGCAGAAAAATGCCTTGAATATTCATTGCAAAGTCATGGAGATGTTACCAAAGATACAGTTCTTAAAACTCTAGATGCTAATCAACCAATTACCCCCAACAACTTATATAAATATATTAGTGTTACAAAAAATCCAAGTGGAGAAACTGAGTACCATTTTAATAACAGTATCGATAGTTCCAAAGGTACTGATACTGACATTGGAAATAAAATGAAAAATCATAAACAAGTATGTCCTCAAATATCCAAAAAAGATCTGGATGAAGAATTAGAAGGTGATGTTGCAAGATTTAAAAATCAGGTAGGAATACTGCATTCGGCTTTCCTCGCTTTGGAGAAAGAAAAGAACCAACTGCAAAAAGAGGTAGAGAAGTACCGGATGCTTTTCATTCTTCCATCTTTCTTGCATTTCAGCCATTCTGTTCATTTCAGCTCTTCAGCACTATGTGGAAAAAGCATTTATGCGTTGGCTTCACATAGTAATTCTAATGTGAATATGGGAAGAAATGGCACCTCTTTCATGATTTCCCTTTTTATTTTAAGAACATTCAGAAATCAAAGTATGATACAACTATCATAACAAAGACTCAAAAAGCTCAGTTTACATAGGTGCTACTTCATTAACAAATGAACTGCACCACTGTTATACTAATTATAAATTTGATCCGAGATGTGAAACTGGCTTTTGAACAGGTTCTTAATTGATCTTTCCATTTCTTATCATGCTTGCTTAACACTTTTTTGCTCTGTGTGAAACATTTCTATCTTATACTACATCTGTAGTACGATGTTGTTGATCACCTTTTAAAACAATATCTGTTCTGTTTTTAATAAAAATGTGTGTTTCTAATGCATTTTTCCTATCACTAATATGTATGATTATCTCCATTATTTCTGATTAGACAATACTAATTATTAATTTGTAATCATAGTGTTGAGTGATTCTTTCCTAGAGCTGTTCTGAAATATTAAGCAAAAATCTGTTATAAAGCAAAAATGTTACTCATATTTTTATTGTGGTTCTTAAAGCTATGTTTCAATATATCACTGTTTTAGATTGAAGAGGAAAAAATAAAAAAGGAATTGGAAACTGAAGGAAAAAAATTTGCTAATACTGAAATGTTGGCTGTGAATAATGATGAGAAGATAGAGCAAAAGCATTCAATAAGTGAAATCCAGCATACTACAATAAAAAGTGTTTTCCCAGAAGATAAAAAGGAAATAATTTGTCCAGGGTGAGTATAGCAATAACATTAAGTTGATGCTATTAAATAAACTGATTTGACTAATTTTTATGCAGTGTTGCAATGTAATAACTTCCTTTTAAACTTTATTGTGTTGTTTTTAATTTACTTAAGGCATATAATATTATAAACGTAACCAAAGCCTAGATAATTATCTTCATACTAGGCATTAGTTTAACTGGATGATCATTGTTTAAAATCTTTGTTTTTTTCAGGTAAGAATTGCAAAAATAAGAAGTTGCCTTAAATGTTCTACAGACAGGAAATAAGATTATTTAATATATTGTCCCAAACCTTTTCTTTAGTCATGACTAAACAAGACATAGTGTCATGACTAAAACTGAGATCTTTTGCTTCCAGTCTTTTTCATCCATCATTAAGTTATAGTCTTTCTTCAAATTTTAAGTAATAATTAAAATAAAGGTGAAGACAACCTCAGGATAGGTTTGATTCCTGTCAGTGTTTCTGCACAATTTTCTTTGTACTGTTCATCATTGATACTTGATAGGATTTTTGTTTAACTTGACATAGCTAGCAGCTCTTGGATTCCTAGGCATTTTCCCATGCAAGCATTGACTAGGGTCTATTCTCCTTAGCTTTTGAGGTCAGCCAGGATCAATCAAGTGCAATATTTTATATTTTTAAAATAAATATAAACAACTAAAATAACAAAAATAGAAATCATAGTGCATCAAAATAATTATCTTTTGTCTGACTGAAAATACGTCGCTGATAAACTACTAGTGGGAGCAAATGTAATAAACCTATCCTGCCTCTCTGCTATCAGAATAGCTAAAATCAGTCATTCTTTCTCAGCCTAATCCACTTCACAGGGTTACTGTTGTGGGGAAATTAGGATACAGGTATATTACGTATGTTTGCTACCTTGAGTTTAAAATGTATATAAATGGGATAAAAATCTATTAATAAAATAATTATTATTTGACCTTCAGGACTCTTACTTGATTTTAAATATGGTATTCATGTACTGATACAGAAATATTTCAGTTTTGGCACAAGTAAGGACCAAAATTCCTTCGATTCACTGAGAAACATTATGATAGAAGCTTTGGGGCTTCATTTCAAATTTTCCCCAGATGCACACAGCTATATATCATTACATTGATAACAATTAACACTTTATTCATATAACTTTGAATTCCTAAATCCAGTATGCTGTCAGAGATTATACATTTTTGCCGTTCATTGATTCTTAGTAATATGTCTTTGTTTTATTTTTATATTTTAACTTTTTTTCACAAATAAAATTATTTTTAAAGTGGTGTTCAATTATTATTTTTTTATTTTTTTAAAAAAATCCTGCAGCTTAAAAACTACAAGAAAAAGTGAAAATAAAAGACGGACTTCTAAACAGAAGGTCAGTCAACAGTTTTGTAATAATCTACATGAGCCACAAGATGAGAGCAGTTTGAGTGAAGCATCACTTGAAGAAAGGTATGGGGGTCTTTTCTTAGAATTAATGTAAAATTCAGTCTTATTTGGACTTAGACCAGTGATACTCCTAGCCAAAACTTATTAAAATTGCATGAGAATGCACTGTCGAGGTGCATTCTTATGTGCCCCTGAACAGTAACTATGCTACCAAACTTGCATATCAACTTCATGATCCTAACAGAAGCCTACATCATACATAAGATGCAAAGAATTTCAAAAAGAGAAAACGGACCAATTTATTTCTTAAAGGAATCATGCTGGAAGTTTGCTCGATATAGTGTGAAGATCCATTGAGATTCATAGATATTTAGGCTGCACTTCTGCTGCACCGTTAAGCTCATTAGATTCAGAATGGATGGTCTAGGATTAGCAATTCTAAATTTTCAGAATTTCAGGCTAAAAATAATTAAAATCTTAATATAGTTTTTTTTTTTTTTACTTATTTTCAGATATCCAGCCAAATCTGTGAATAGAAAAAATAAGGTAGGATAAAACAAGCTTGCAAAATGTTGCCATCAATTTATTTTAACTCATATTTGTAAAGCTTTAAGTGAAAAGCAATAGGCCACTTTGGGTTTGACTTTACATACTAAGATTTTTAGCAGTGCTTTGGTAAGATAGATAAATCGTGAGTTCTCAATATGCTCATAAACTACTTCCCAAAACTATGGACTATATAGTTTGATTAATTACAAATTGAAGATCAGTAAGCTAAGGTTTGTTGTACCGCCACTGTCACAACACTAAAAAAATCTAAAAATAGAATTACGGAATAAATTCTCACTAGTTTCTTTTAAATAAGCCAACTTTATCCCTCTAAACTATCTACCACAATCTCTGCCTCATTCCTAATTTTTATTGGTAAATATTTGTAACAGATTATCAGTCTGATTCACAAAACTAAAGTGCAATAGAATTAATAGCAGAATTGATTTAAAATATTCTTCAATTATTTTAAAAAAAGTGACTTCTGTCTTTGGGCAATCAGGGTGATATTGTGTCCATCACTTTGTCTTTTGATAAAGATAGGTACCCCCAAAACATGCAACATTCATATGTCTCCTGATTTAAATTTAGGTATCATCAGAAATCAAATCTATTAATTTCTTGTAATAGTGATTTCAAAATGCTCCAGTTTGCTAGCTGCGGGCCAGGATTGAAACTAGCGTATTTTTTTTTGTTATAGTCCTGAGCCTTGGACAGAGTTCTTTTGAGCATCGTATGCAGCCTTATGGTGCTTATATGTCATTGAATGCAAGCAGTTAATGAAGAATGAAGAAGCATAAAGTTTTGAGAGGAAATGAAAGATTTTGAAAAACAGAAACAATTGTTTATTTCCCTACATGTTGCTGCTCACAGATTTAAAATTAAAAGTTTGAACTAGGGAGCAAGTTACGGAATTAGAGAACATATTTTGGTAATAATTATGTAGAAATAAAGAATTATAGATCAGTGAGGCTTTAGCAGAAATTGTTGCCTTGGGGAAGCTCTGCAACTGACACCACTTGAAAAAACAGAGATATACCTATCAAACTTTGATTGTCAACCATAGTTGGGATCAGAACTTACATCATTAAGGGATGCAGTCATACACTAGTTAAACGAACCAGCTGACAACCAACCATTGACTGTTGAAAGTCCTCTGGGAAGGTCTCAGATTGTGATCACATGACCCCAGACACTGCTACTCATAAATACATGCTGGTCGCCAACTCTGATTCCATGATGATGAGGGTACTGCAGTCGATGTAAGTGTAATTCCCATTTTTTTCAGTGTTGTCAATAACTTCGAATGGTCACTAAATGAATGGTTCTATGTCAAGGACTATCTGTCTGAAAATTGCTGATTAGAAAGCTGGACACAGCCATTGACATGGTAACTGTACCACATGATACCATTTCACTATCAAAGCAGAATAGTCAAACACAATTTAAGATGCATAAGAACATAGCTCAAATATGGAAGCTTCCACAGAAAACAATATATATGAATAGCTTTGTATACTTCAGTATCTATGATTTAAATAATAATTTACAATTAAAAGTATAATCCTTTGTGCAGAATGAGATATTGGTGGGTTCATGTCTCCCGATTGTGATACAGAGGTCGTCGTAACTCTTCATATTAAGTGGATTTATTGCAACTACTACTTTGTGAGCTATCTGAAAATCATGATTTGATGTAGCATCTAATTAAGTCAATTTCCATTTGTAAATTTTTTTTAGTAGAATTAAAAGTGAATAAAAGAGAAATGAAGGACATTTTGATTTAGAATATAATTATGTTTAATTCTACTTGTTTCATTTATAGCTTTATAGAACATTGAGTATTACTAATGATCTGGATGACTTAACTCCATCTTCAGATTCAACTACCGAGGATATTGAGTCACTTTCTTCCATTTACAAGGAAGCTATAGTGCTGATAGAAGAACTTAGTTTAGATTGTAAAGGTGAGCACATTTGTAGTTGTCAAGCATAAATGTTTTCTTATGAATAGATGGTGTTTCTTTGATAACTGCTTTTTTTAAATCAAGGTTTTTGTCTCATCTTTCAGATATATAATGAGAAAGAGTCAACCAATCAAATAAAAATCCCAGCATTCTTAGCCAGCATGACTATTGGCTGTACTGTTTGAAAATAATAAGTGTTGTAGAGCCCATTTTGGAATTTAAATGTTCATTTAGACTACAGTTGCAGTCAGTCATCATTTTCAGTAGCAAAAAGAAATAGTTTTCAACTATCAAAAGAAAAAATAAGAAAGTCCAGTTGCCTCTTGAAAAAGCAGCTGAGAATCGCCATATCTAAGAGGATATTGAAAATAGTAGTAGGTATTGTAGTTCCTTGAAGGGATGTAATACCATCAATTACCATCTAATTATGTTAATAGGAATCCCCCTTTTAAAAAGGTTTAAAGAACTGTAATTAGAAAACTCTTGAATTTATCTTCATCAATTTTAGCAGATCAATCAAAAACAAAAGCAAGAACTTATCCGTAGTATCTAAAATCATCGAATAATAAAATATTAAAATGCTAAGAACACATTCCTTATTAAATATCTATCTAATATCTGGTAGTTTAATTTACAATTCCCATACATACTTCTCTAAAATTGAATCCTTAATCTTTTCATGCCAGTGTATTCTGTAAAAGCTTTTAAAAGTTACCACAATGTGTGCATATTAGTTAATAAGAGAAGGTCATGAATAATTCTGATTTAGGACATGAGTTGAGCAGGCTTTGATTTAGTGTGAGCTGAAGAATGATGTTTTCAAACAGAATGCAGTCAGCCTTTAGAGGTATATGTTCACATATGCTCAGAAAATACAATGTAGCTATACTTTAAGAACATTTTTCACAAATTAATTGATAATTTGACTTATTAAAACTGGGGTTGTGTTGTAATTTGGAAACTACTGCCCAATGGCAATTAATATAGCAGACACTAAAGCAAAACATTAGACAACTGGTTATTTTTAAATGCATGCTAAAAATATAATTAGAGCTGCTGCCCTAATCCGTGGGATGTGCAGAAGGCATTAATGTGAGAAAAATCATTCTGGAATTCTCTGACAAGATATACTTCCACAAAATGCCAGATTGCCTCAACATTACACGGTCCGAAAGAAGCTTGGCTTTGTCTGAGGCAAAGCAATTGATATTAAGATCGCAATTGTGTAAAATGGCACAAATACAATTTTGTGTAGCTTGCCTTTTCTCCAGTTTGTGGCTGATAAAAGAGGTTTTACCGAAACTTTTTTCTGTGTAATATTGCCAAGAAATATTTTCCTTACCCCTAATCTCAGGCCTGCTGGCGGAAAGATACAGCACTGTCAGTAGTAGATTTGAAAAAAGAATCCCTTTGAAATGGAGGAAGTAGAGTTGTGATAGGTGTTCTGGCAGTGCATCGCTAGTAGCCCTTCACCTGGAAGAACGTTGTTATATTATCTGACAAGGTCACAAATTAAGTGATCCAGTTGCCAACTTGCCCCCATTTGCCAGCTTGCTAAAGTAAGCCAACGAGTGTTGGAGAAAGTCTTTTAGTGCTACTGGCTTTTTCCTTCCGTAGTTTTTTCTTTACAGATAAATATAAGGACTATATTGTGATATAATTACAGTAATTACATTACTGCGATGTAATATAAGTAATTTAACTTAAAGACCAAAGCTAATATACTCTGCTTGAATTTAAAAAAAATATTAATATGAATAGATATTTGTGTGTCTTTTTTTAAAAATTAAATTGTAATGCAAAAAATATTTTTAAAAAGTGAAGCCACAATGTTTCCTCAGTTATACTTTACTGATTACAAATACTTACACATTCAAATAGTTAGACCAGAGGGAAAGTGGTCCAAGGAAGATATGCAACTCTGGAAGTTGGAATATGGAGCTTCTTTTCATCCTGTGCTCCTGAGCTGCAAGGAATTCCTGAAGCAGGATTTGGATACCCTTTGCTATTGTAAAAAGGTGGCTTTGTCAACTTTGGGATCTTCCCGAGTAACTGAAGAATCCTGCAGTTTGACTATTTAGAGACAGAAAGACCGGGAGAGTAGTAGAGATGGAAGAAGACAACATGAGGGGGCTGCTTACAATGTTTCATGCATTGCAGAATGAGTATGAGATGATTTCTGACAATGGCCTATATTACACTTCCATTGTCATTGTGGCAGCAGAAGTGACCAAGCAAGCGTAATGTTTTTACTATGGTCTATAAAGGGTGATAAAGTTGGTGGTTTGCTTGCTTTTTTCTGGCTGTGAGGGACCCTATTATCAATGCCTGATCATTTCCAGCCATTAGTTATTTCCTTCTTGCCTTCCGCAGGAATTGGAGCTCTTCAAACTTCTTGTTCTTCGTGTCACATCCTTTCCACCCCCAAAATTTGACAGTCCATCTCAAAATTTGCTCATGATTCCCCCACAGAGATCATAATCCTTTTTAGTAAGTTTATCCTAAAGCTAAGTAAACTTGCCCATGTATTTTTAAAAACTTATTGGATTCCGCTTCTTTCTTTATGACTGAGCCATTGATTATTTCTTAGCTGCCATTAAGGAAAACATTTGAGTATTTTTGTAGAAGATGGTGTGTGTCTTCCATTCTTCTTTTCAATCAAATATCACATTGAATAAGTAATGTTAACGCATACTTTTTTTTCCAAAGCAGATTCTGTAAATCTCTTGAAAGTTCAGAATATATTTCATGGATATGAACGACTAATTGAACATGAGAAGGGGCGTTATACTCAATTGCTTGAAAAAGTAAAAAAATTTGAAAATCAGAGGAATGAATGGCAAAAAAATCTGGAAGACTTGAAAGATATGAAATCTATATTGGATCATCAAAAAGTACAATATGAAAGTGAAATCACCAATCTGAAGTAAGAACTTTTAAATAAATAATTGATTTTGGTATAATTTCTCCAACAGTGTTTTTTTTATTTAAAGAAACAATAGTAAATTGAATAAATTATTTATTGTTTATTATTATCTATTAAACTTGTTTGCTGCCCATCTCACCACAAGGCAACTCTTAATGTTTATTTGGTTGTTAAACCATGCAATATTGTCTGAAATAAAAAGAAGATTCAAATTTTTTAATGAGAAATGTATCAATTGGAAATTAAATGGCAGATTATTTGATATTATTTGAATAAAATATTTGATTCACTAGATTTAAACTATTTTGTCATAATTGGACTATCAAATGTTTTCGGGTGTTGTGTGTTTTATATGTATGACTAGCATATTAGACTTCCTATAGTCTGAGAAAAAAGCTGTTGCAAATAAGCCCAGAATATCTGCGCATTCTTCCTTTTTCAGGAAAACCTAACAGTGCATGATTAACAAGCAGATCAAGATATCTATATCCAAAAAATCTTAGAGATAAATTGGGTGCTATACTAAACATAGCCAGTTGTTAAGACTTTTGTATGAAGATTACTAAAAGTCTTCAATGTAACTGTTGATTTCAATTTCTAAAACTTCAGACACGTGGACGCGCACACACACACACACACACACACACACACACACTTGTTAACTTGCTAATTCAGTGTAAATACTGGAACCAGAGCAAGTAAGCAAAGCTTAGTTCCACTGTACACATACATTTCCTTGCTTTTCATGTATTGCACAAATCTGTTCTAAACATTTACTCATGTATTCCAGATTTTGTCTGAAACAAGAGGAAGAAAAAAGAATGGGAGCTGATATACTACATGAGAAAAATCAAGAACAGTTAAGGAAGAAAGATGAGCAGTACTGTATGCAGATGGAAGAAAAACAACAGCTTGAATTGATGTTGAGAAGCAAAGAAATGGAGTTAAAAACACTAACAAACCATCTGAAACAGGTATGGTTAAATCAATTTTTTTTTTGAACTATGAAAATAAACATGTTCTTGTTTTCCAATAACCAACATTTTAAATAAATATTAATACACTTTTAAAAACTTCTTTAACAGCATGCTTCCCAAAAAGGTCAGGGCTATCCTTTATAGAAGAACAGTGCTTATCTGGTAAACCCTTTACTCATCAGCAAAAAAACCAAGCAGTATAAATGTCAGCAAATGAATATAAAGTGGCAATGCCCTAAGAAAACCTAACTTCCTCTCTTAGTTAGCAGCACTTACTACCCTGTTAATAGAAAGGGAGGGGGGGAAAGGGGTGGGTGGTATGAAGACAGGATGGAATTTTGTGAGTGTCCTAAAGTAGTTTACGTTTGAGATAGAGCTTGGGACTCATCGATTGACAAAACATATTTTGTAATAAGTGTTGCATTTTTTTAGGTGGTCATTTAATGACCTCTTGTTTAGTGACCATTTAAATTTGCAGTAGCATGAACGACTGGTGGTTAGGACCAGTCCTCAGAGTTCCAGTTGTTGCAGCATCTCTGCAGTGATCGAAAATTCATCACCTGTTTCAAAAATACGATATAACTTACAGCAACCTGCAGTCATGTAACCACAATATTCAGCATTTCCTATTGGCTTCTTCCAAGCAGAGTCAATGGGGAAGCTAGCAAGAAATCCTTGCTTAATGACCTTTGAATCCTCATTTAACAGCAGCAGCCAGGATTGTTGGAAGTTCTGTCACTAAGAGGCATGGTCACGTAATGTCATGTTTATGGCTACACTGCTTTAAAAGGTCCCCTTTATTTTAGTATTCTATACTTGAATAAATATTATTATTGAAATTTTAGAAAAATCAGTTAAACAGAAAAAAACATATAAAAACACAATTTAGGATAAGTTTTTTTTAATTGCAGGTAGCAGTAGCTTTCTATCTTCTATGACAAGCTGCCTTTTTATTTTGAAAGACATTTTCCTATTAATCTCTGTATTACGTGACAGCGCTCAGAGTTTCTGTCCCATGTTGATTTTTGCTATAAATTATTAGCTAGTTGACTGCTTTTTATCTATATCTTTCTTTTTCTCTTAAGAAGATAAAGATTAGCAGTGGATCAGACCCCTGGCCCACCAATCTGCTTTCACAATGGCCAACCAGTTGCACAAGGAAGCCCACTAGTCTCCCACCTGTTGACTTTCAGAGGCAGTTAGACTGCTGTCAAGGCTCATAACCATTGATCACCATGACTCCCATGAATTGGTCCAGCCTGTTTTTGCCAGCAAGTCAGTCTGGTAGCCAACACCCTATGGCTGCAACTTGCTAAGTTTAATGCTATGTTGTCTGAAAATAGTATTTTCTGTTATTTGTCCTGATCTTTTCGGGATTCAATTTCATTGGATAATCTCTGTTTCTAGTATTTTGGGAACTGGAAATTAGCTTTTCCTTGTCTGCATGTGTGCACAATTGATTTACCTAAGATATTTCGGTATCATTTCTTGTTATCCATAGCATGGTGTAGGCATTTTTTACGAATATACTCAACAGTTACAATGAATTGTTTATGATTACTTCAGGATCTTTTCCTGATCTGTCACTGCTAGCTGTGGTCCCATTTTAGCACCAATAAGCATTACTTTACAATTGCTCATTTGAATGATAACTGCCATTTGGACATTCAGTCCCAGCTTCCTAATGTGCAGATAACTGTTTGGAGCTTTTTGCAACCCATTACTATTCTAAACAATTTAATGCAATCATCAAATTTTGCTGTTCCACTAATCACATCCATTTCCAGATTATTTATAAGTATGTTAAAAAGCACCAGCCCTATGATAGAACGTGGGAAGTGCTGTTAATTATCCATCCATTGTAAGAAATGTCAATTTACTCCTATTCATTATTTCCTATTCGTTATCCAGTTGTTTATCCAAAAAAGGATTGTCCTTTATATTCCATGCCTATAAAACTTATGGAGAAGATTACAGATATTATGAAAGGCTTTTAAAAACAATCTAGATAATGTTGCTGTCTCACCTTTATCCATATGTTTATTAAAATCTTTAAAAAAAACTTTAGGAAATAAAACCTTTCCTTAATGAAGCTATGTTGGTGATCTTTGAGCAAGGCCTGTGTCAACAGTGCTTGCTAATTTTATCTTTAATAGTAGCTTCCACTAACAAAACAGATTTTAAGATGATAGGCCTATAATTTCCTGAATCACCTCATGAGTCATTCTTAAAAAATGGAGTTATGTTGGCCACATTCCAGTTTTCAAGGAGCAAAGGCTGAGTATCGAGATAAGTTGCGTATTTTAGTTAGAAGGTCCACAGTCTCAACATTAAGGTCCTTAATAATTCTTAGTTAAATTTGTCAGTAAGGCCTAGAATAGAATAAGTAAAAGCCTAGAATCGAACATCTTGGATGAATGAATACATCAGGGATTGGCAAAATGTTCCAAGAACGAAAGTGAACCTTCTGTTGAAGGTTTTCTTATCACATTGAGACAACTAATGCAGAGATTTAATAAGCCAAGGAATATGAATAGTAAAAAAAATACTTCTCTTTTTATCCCAGCTATTCTATGATATCCATTCTATAATAATGCCATGTTCTCAATGAAACTCTTATTCTGGCAGGTAGATAAATCCAATATGATCTAGTTAGGAACTTACACCAGCTCACATAACCATGATAAGATAAGAGGCTTTTGTGGTTTGCTTAGTACGCAGCAAAAATATAACACTGTTGAGAATGACAAGGATTCCCTTACAATGTAGTTCACCAAAATTACAAATTTTATTTAAGAGAAACAGTAATAGTAAAAAGCTTTAAAAAAAAGCTAAAAGCAGGAAAAATCAAGCCACAATGGGATTATGGAAGGTATAAATGCAAGGAACTCCTTGTTATAGTTGCTTTGCTAAAGAAAGATCCTAGTGTTTTGATTTGTTGCTTTATCGAGGTTTTTTTGAAAGGAACTAGAATGTTTAGAAATTGTATATTATGTGGAAAAATAACAGAACTGAACTGCATACTTCTGAGTCTGCTACAAATTACTACTCACCCATTATATAAACATTTTGATCTCCTATTTAACCACATTTCTTTCAGATATCCAGAAGCTGAAAATTAAGCAGGCATTTCATTTTAATTCTTTGTTCCTTTTAGAAAATTTAGAATTAAAATTAAACATTTTTAATTTGAAAATACAGATCTTTTATGCATTTTATTTATAATCAGGAAAAAAAAGTTGGAGACCAAAAAGAAAATAGACTTAAAAGAATTTTAGTGACCTCATAATTACATAGAGACATTGTGTTGTTTATGATGTCAGCTGAAGCAAAGAGATTGGATATGCCTATAATGTAATAAGTATCTCTGCAAATTCTATCCATGTTCTAATGTTTTTGCTCAAACAACAGCAGGGGCGTCATCTGCACAAATTCAAATTTAATAATTTTTTGGGTCTGTTTCTTCTTTTGACATTGAGGAAGCAGCAAATTTCAGGATCTTTTGCTTAATATCGTAGTTAAAGTGAGCAATAACTGCCTTAGAGTAGCATAATGAAGAATATACAGGAGGCTCAAAAATCATATGGGCAACATCAAATCAAATTACTAAAAACGATGAGCTGTTCAGATTATATATAGAAATATCACAATTGGAGAGCTATGGAGGATGAGGCAAACTACCAAGGATATCCTGATTTTTATACAATGAAAAATTCTCATCAGCCTAATCAGGAATTGGTCTCTTCATTCTCCAGCCCTTCTTTGGGAAGCTCTAATACTTGTAATCCTTTGGTCAGAAGAAACATACCTAATAGTTATCAGGGAAACTTGCTTCCTAGCTTTTCTTATTCTTTTCCTCCTGTGAAAGAAAATAGTTTAAAGAAGATTAATTTCCCACCAACTGCAACAGATGTAGGTTTTACTAAAACCCCTCAAGAGTTACTAAACCTTGTGAATGCTGTTCGACAAATGGTAAGCTTGTTCTAAAACAAGTACAATATTTTCTTTTCCTTTTCATATATTTTATTTATACGTTTTTCTTCAGTAAACATAAAAACCCAATATCTAAATGGACAGCATTTTGTCTGAGTACAGTTAGTTTTGAAAAATAATAACAGTAATAATAATAATATACATATCACTGATAATAATCACATAGTAATAGTAATATTAGCTTATCCATACTTGTAAACCTTCATTATATAGTTAATCATTCTCTTAAACTTTTAAATTTCTAACTTCTGTTTCTGTTAACTAACAGAATGTTAAAAAGTATTCTGTTTCTTCCTTCTCCTTTATTTTGATCCTATCCATCTCTGCGCATTCTAATATTTTTCATTAACTTTCATCTGTAGGGATCTCTTCATTTTTCCACTGTTGTGCAAAAATAATTCTCGCTGCTGTTAACACATGTAAAATTAAAAATGTATTCCCTTTATTATACTGTTCTGCTAAAATACCCAACAAAAAATATTTCTGGTTTTAAATCAGTATGTTGCTTCACCATTTTTTCTAACCATGTATGTATTTTTGTCCATTTTATTTCTTTTTGCCTTTTGCCACCACATATGATAGTATGAACCCGGTATCTGATTACATATCCAGGGGTGGGATTCTACCGGTTCAGGCAAACCGGATGTTAACTGTACATCTGGTTCGACGAACCGGTAGTTCCGAAGACCAGCTGGCTCCACCCACCCCACCTTGCACCTCCCAGGAGTCCCCATGCACCTGGTTCTGGTTCCCAGGTAAGTGCAGAGAGGCACGCAAGGCCAAAAACAGGCTGCAAGGGGTGTGTGCGCTGCACACGCACACAAACCCCACGGCCCGTTTTGTGTCTCCTGAGGCTGCAGGGAGGCTTGCTATGCTAAAAACAGCCTATTTTTGCTTTCAGGGAGGTGCAGGAGGAGTGCTGCCTGTCACATACCCCTAGCCATGCCCACCCATCTGGTGATTACCAGTTGCTAAATTAGTTGATTAGCCGCCTGCTCTCCCTCCCACCAGCCAGCATGTAAGGGCTTCCCTTCAGTTTGTTCCTGCCCTCAAACAGTTAAGGCCGGCACATGCAAAGTGCAATGGTTCTCCGGCAGCCGGGCTTGCAGTTGGCTTGCAACACCTGAGTTCCAGGTCCTTCCTTCCTCCTGTTCCTTCCGCTATGCCTGCTTTTGCCGCCTCCTCTTCCTGATCCTGCTTCCCGTTTTTCCTGCTACCTCTTCCTTCCTTCCTTCCTTCCTTCCTTCCTTCCTTCCTTCCTTCCTTCCTTCCTTCCTTCCTTCCTTCCTTCCTTCCTTCCTCTCCTTCTCCCAGCACTGCAACTGGGCTTGCATTCCCTTCCCAGTCCTCTCCAAGTTTGCAAGACAAACACGCAGCAGCCCAACTCACAACCAAGTGGTTTTCCAAAGCCTTGTTGGAGGGGGATCCCTCCAAGGTATGTGTGTGTGTGGGAATGTCACCTTAAGTGCTGGGTCTCCAAGGGAATCCCTCTCTCATTTGCATCAAGACTCCTGGCCGAGTTGGTTTGCGCTCTCTCTCTCTCTCTCTCTCTCTCTCTCTCCCTCCCTCCCTCTCTCTCTCTGCCTCTCCCCCTCCCCCTCCTTCTCTCTTTTGAATTGTTTTGTCAGCACTTCCTCAACATGCTGGATCTTCATTTGTTTTGCTGGAAGGATGAGTTAAATTTGTCTCTTCTCCCCCACCTTCCTTCCCACTTTCTTCGAAGCAGAAAGTCACAGGTCTTATCTGGGAGAGAATCGCTGTGCCGAACCATTGAAAAGTGAGGTGGTGGTCGTTCACACTCTTTCCGCTTCCCCGGACTTTGATTGGGGGTTTCCTCTGGGGCAAAAGCAGAGAGCCTCTTCCAGTGAAAAAAATCTCTCTGCGTCATCTAATGTTCTTCCGGAGCAGAATACAAAAGCCTATTCCTGTGAAGGCTTTTCCAGTTCTTTATTCTGATTTTGTCCTAAAGCAAAAGAAAGCTCTTTCTGCAGCGAAGTCTTCCTTGTGTCTTTATTCTGATTTTCCCCTGGACTGGAGCAAAATCATCTGGTGGCAGGCTTTAAGTAACAATCCCACACTTACTTTACTCCATGCATGGTCCACCCACTATTTAATTTACCACTTCCGTTTGTGCTTCTTTCCCAAACTCTATACTGTTCTCCGCCCCCCCCCCCCGTCTCACACACACACACACACACATACACATAGGTCCATGGTAAAATTGTCTTCCATGAAACCAGTCCCTGGTGCCAGAATGGTTGGGGACCTCCCTATAGGAGAGCCCTTTTAAGAATTACGTATTAATATAAAAGCCACTAACTTAGCTCTGATCCTAAACGCTAAAGCTGTTGCACATAAAAAAATAGAGGAGCTCTGACCAACAGCCACATTTTTTATCTGAGCAGAGGGCCTGGGAAAGGTGTCAGAATAACAGAATAACACTTAGAAGGGACCTTGTGGGGGGGAACCCTATACCATTTCAGAGAAATGGCTGTCCAGTCTTTTCTTAAAAATCTCCAGTGTTGGAGTACCCAGAACTTCCGGAGATAAGCAGCTGCATTGGTTAATTGTTCTCGCTGTCAGAAAATTTCTCCTTAGTTTTAGGTTGCTTCTCTCGTTGTTCAGTTTCCATCTACTGCTTCTTGTTTTGCCTTCTCTTCTTTGGAAAATACATTGCCCCCCCCCCCTTCTTTTTTGTGGCAGTCCCTTAAAAGCCTGTTGCCTATCACACTCTTGGGCAAAGCATGTGAGCCATTTCCTCCTTTCAGTGGTTCATGAAAGTACATTTATTGTATGTAGATAATAACGTCGAAAAAAGGTGAACAACATTTTTATAGAACCGTAGATACGTTGAGGCTGGGTGTGACAAGGAATGGTTGGGAGGGGACGGGCTAGGCAAGGCACCCCTTGACATGAGTGACATTGAGTTGGTCAGGCCCAGCCAGTCCTGTAACCACCAAGCCATGCCCAGCCAGTCATGTGACCACCAAGCCATACCAACCAGCAAGCCACCCCCCACCCAGTCACATGACCACAAAGCAACACTCACAAATTAAGCCACACCCAGAGAACCGGTTGTTAAGAAATTTGAATCCCACCCCTGTACGTATCCAACATTAGGAAGACATGTTTTCAAACATTTTTGCTGGTGGTAAATGCCACCTATAAAATATTTTACATAGATTTTCCTTATAGGCAGTTGATGTTGTTAATTTATAACTTCTGTCCCACAGTTTTTGCCATTTATGTAACTCTAAGGTATGTTTCTAAATAAATCAATTGGAGAGAAAATGTCTCGGCAGTGATTGATATCATGGATACTTTCTGGATGCCTTACATTTAAAGTTTAAAGTTTTTGGCCCACACTATCATTGTTTCTTTCACTTGTTCTTCTTCCATTTTAATGCTAAATAGATAGCTGTATGCATTTTTATTAGCTTTTCATCTGTCCCTAGTAGTATCTGATCTAATGCTGTTGGTTCTTCATAAATAGAACATCTTTCTTATACCTTGATTATATTTGCACGTGCGACCACCATGCTAAATCAATCCCTTGATTTTTCAATTCTTGCTTAGATTTAAGTTCCCCTTTTTCATTCAAAAATGTCTTTATATCTTGTAATTTTTTCCAAGTTAACAACTTTCGGATGTATCAGTGCCTCCATCATGGGGAGCCAGACTGGTATTTTCATATAATGTTTTTCTTTTATTTTTCCCATACTAACAGCAAAGCAGTTCGAACATAATGTCTTTGGAAATATCTATATATTTTGTTTTTCCCATACCATAAAAGGGTGTGCCACCCTGGTTGAAGATCATGTCCCTCCAAAATTAATAATCTTTTATGTCTCGTGTACTCTTTCACCCATTTAAGTACATAGGCCTGGTAATATAGCTCCCAATCTGGCAATCCAACTCCCACTTCGTTTTTAGAGTCTTGTAACATTTTCAATCTTATTCTTGCTCTTTTCCTTTGCCAAATATATTTTAACATCATTTTATTTAGCTCCTCAAAATATTTTTTTCTAACTTCATTGAAATTGTTTGGAACAAAAATAATAATTTCTGCAAGATATTATTTTTATTGTAGCTATTCTTCCTACCATCGATAATTGTAGATTTTCCCACTTCTCCAGATCTAGTTTAATTTATTGCAATAGCTTAGTATAATTATCTTCTTTAATAGTTGCACATCTTGCTGTTAATTGAATTCCTAAGTAATTTACTTTCTTAACTATCTGAATATCTGTCTTCTTCATCAGTTTTTTTCTTTTGTTTGTTTGTTTAGCTGTAAAATTTTTGACTAGTATCTTGGTTCTCTCTTTACTTATTTTCAATTCTGCAACTTACCATTTTCTTCTATTTTTTTTTTTTCTTAGTTTGGGTCCAGTTTCTTGTGGTTCTTCTAGAACCGTGATGGCGAACCTATGGCACGCGTGTTGGAAGTGGCATGCAGAGCCATCTCTCCAGACACTCCAGCCATCTCCTGTTTGCTCTTCCAGGTTCCGGCGCGCCAGCCAGCTGGTCTTCGCTAGTGCAGAAGCACCATAAACCGGAAGAGCAGCTCCCCAGAATGCATGCGCACGCCAGCCAGCTTGCACAACAAGTGGCCGGCGCACTTGGTGGCAAAACGTTTCACCACCACTGTTCTAGAATAAATACCAGGTCATCTGCCTGTAATTTGTATTTTTCGTTTTATTTCCATGCCTTTTATTTCTGAATCTTATCTAATGTTTCTGTTTAACATTTCCAATGTTAATATAAATAGTAGGGGGGACAAAGGGCATCCTTGTCTTGTGCCTTTCCTGATATTAAAATTCTCTGTCATGTCCATCACCTTTGCAGTTTGTTTAGAATATATTGCCTTAATCATATTAGTAAATTTTTCACCAAGTCTATATATGTTAATTGTAGTGACATAAATTGCCAATTTACGTTGTCAAATGCTTTCTGTGCATCTAAAAAGATCAACGCCATTTGTTTTTCAGAATGTACTTCATAATACTCCAACGTATTCAAAATAATTCTCGTAGTATTTTTAATTAAGTCTTTTAGGTAAAAATCCATTCTGGTCTGAATGTATAAATTCATTCAAGAATCTTTTTAGTCTCTGCTATTATTGAGTCTACATTTATTGTCTACATTTAGTAATGATATTGGCCTATAATTTTTTTATCTGCGTTAAATATGAATCTTCTTTCAGTATTAAGGTGACATTTGCTTCCATCCAGGTATTTGATATCTTGGCTTCTACCAATAAGTATATGATACTTTCAGTTCTTTTGTGATTTATTCAGTAGAAAAAATACATTCTCAAAAGAATCTCACAAGGTTGTGTTTTTACATCTAAATGCTGCATAAGATTGAAACTAATATTTTATTTCAGAAAATGTGATATTAGTCCTTATCAATTACTCAGTTACTTAGTTTTACCCAAATTTTTAGCATGGAATCAATTACTTTCATTGGTTAAGAAAACTGCATAACGAACCTGTATAGAATAGTACCAGGTCTAAAGAAATTCAAATCCATATTTTAGTCAGCTGTAGATAATTACTAACATATTGCTGCCAAAATGACTTTTTAGTAACAGTGTTTCTATTGTTCCTAATATTTACTTTACATATTTATAACTATTAGTGTTAGATATTTTTTTATTTAGTTGCTCAATTGTCAGTATCTATTTAACGTATATTGTGTTCTCTGATATAATACAACTTCTATTCCTTATAGTTGTGGCTGTATACACAGGCACAATCTGTCAGATCATAACAAACTGGTCAGTTGTTACTTTTACTACAAGGCTGATACATTATAGGTTGAAGAAGAACGTAATGAAACACAGAGACAACTTTGTCAAGAACAAAATGCCAGAGCCATACAAGAGGATATTTTAAATACCCACTTCTGGAGGCAGAAGGAATTGGAAGAAGAATCAAAAAAAGTAGCAACCAAACAGTCAGAGGTATCCACTTTGCCAAATATTTTTAAAATATAAAACTCTTTTCAGTTTCATTGGCTACAAATCAAAGTTCTTGTCAGCTTTGAAATTCAGCTGCCACATTTAATGGAAGGAAGGGGTGGAGGAGTTGAAAAGTTCAAGGTTAT
This sequence comes from Pseudonaja textilis, assembly GCF_049901715.1. NCBI lineage: Eukaryota > Metazoa > Chordata > Lepidosauria > Squamata > Elapidae > Pseudonaja > Pseudonaja textilis. The sequence continues at coordinate 5,747,640 of NC_141994.1, read as the reverse complement.
TCTGTATGTCTACTAAGAAATTCCAGTTGCAGTTAATTGGTTCTCGTGATTTATGAAGTGTAGAAGTGGGAGGAGAGAAGGTGGATTCTGTGTAACACATGAAAATACTTTCACTTTGGGAAATTGCCTTAGACGTACCAGATCTGTTCCTAAATAAATCAATTGGAGAGAATATGTCTCGGAGTGATTGATATCATGGATACTTTCTGGATGCCTTACAGTTCTGGTCATTACCTGTAAAGCTTTGGGTGGTTTAGCTACTAGATATTACATTGGATGGAATTCTCCCTCTCTGTCAGTTTCAACCTATCCTGTTTCTGTGTCCAGGGAAGAGATGCTAAAGATTGTCATTCTATGTGAGGGGAAGGGGTTGTAGGCCTTTGAAATGCCTGTTCCATGCTCTGGAATGTATGGGATCCTTCCAATTTATTGGCTGTTATGAAGGCTCATAGAATTTTTTTCACCACAAAATATATGGACCCTAAGGAAGATAGGATTGTATTATTGATAGGTTCTATTTAATTGCTAATTATTTTGCTCTTATATTTTGTATACGTGTATGGAAGAGAGAAAATGGTAAACTACCTTCAATATCTAAAATAAGGACATACGCTTATAAATCAGTAATTAAATCTTAAACTATGATGTAGATTTAAAACCTGTAATTCAGGAAGAATCATTATTACTAACTAAGTACTGTTTATACATTTGTTTATATATAAGATCTTCCTTTACCTTTTTTGACAATGATGTATTTTAGAGAACAATATTTGTAAGAATATGTTCATTTTATGGCCTCATTAGAATAGAAGAGGTGGCTGGATTTGTTCAGTTTTACAAGACAAGCTGAGTCAAGTCTGGTGAATCTTTGGGTTGGAGATTGTCAGGGTATATTAACAATAGACAAAATTAGCAAATTATAAAACATCTTGTAGACAATGGTGGCAAACATTTTTTCACATTTATTTTTATTTATTTGATTTGTCAATTGTTTACAAAATAATAAGTGTATACATAGTTATGAATACATGAAATGGGTACATATAAGAAAAATAAAAATAAAAGAAACAATAGGACAGGGAAAGTAGGCACGTTGGTGCACTTATGCACGCCCCCTACAGACCTCTTAGGAAAGGGATGAGGTCAGTAGTAGACAGTCTAAGGTTAAAGTTTTTGGGGTTTGGGGAAGAAACTACAGAGTTGGGTAGAGTATTCCAGACATTGACCACTCTGTTGCTGAAGTTGTATTTCCTGCATCAAGTTTGGTGCGGTTAACCTTGAGTTTGTATCTATTGTGTGCTCTTGTGTTGTTACGGTTGAAGCTGAAGTATTCATTGACAGGTAGGACATTGCAATGTATGATTTTATATTATTGCAAAGATAATTCATGAATGACGCTATGAATTTACTAGGAGTCAAGTGACTCAAAGGATACTTTTTCTTACCTTAGAGTTCGTTTTAGTCATTTTTCAATATAAAAAAATATTTATCCTAGGCCTCAAATTTTGACCATATTTGAGACAGGAATTTGCATCATTAAGTGGTACGGTTGTAAATGCGACTGCTTTGTTTAGCAGCGGCAATCCAGCAGTCCTCGTTGCTGTCATTAACTAAATGCTGTTTGTTAGATGAGTCAACTGCCTGCCGGCTTTCTACAGTCAAGTTCATTGGGGAAGCCAGCAGAAAGTTGCATGCCCCAGGAACTGCCAAGTGAGGATGGAGTGAGGAAGTACATGGGAATGTTGGACCTACGAGCCATTTGGATTTTCAGCACTGAAATGAAGGGTTTCTGAAACTTCTCTGTTCTGGAGCTTAAAATTTTCCAGTGACTGAAAATCCTTCTTCTGTTGGCCTGGAGGATTTTCAGCCCCTAAGCAGAGAGGCAAGTCTACTAGGACTGAAAATCCTTCATGCCAAAATCCTACTTGGATTTCAGCATGGAACTTTTTCAACCAGCCCCCAGAGCTTAGAAAGAGTCGTCCCGACAGGTAGTGGTGGCTTACAACTTTCCCTGCCAGTTCCTTCATGAACAGATTGTCAAGTGCCCAGATTTCAATCGCATAGGGCACTCTGATGGCCATAAATTCAGTCATAAAATTGACATAATGTGTCCATTTCTGAAGTAATATTTAGACATTCTGAGTGTTCTCTGTTGATGGATAACGTTTATTCAACATAAATTTGTCTGATCTCCTAGAATGTAGCTTACGTCTCTGGATTCTATGAATGTATTTATTTGTTATCCTTCTGCTTCTTAAATATTCAGATCATTGATAACCATGACCATGAAAAAGAATTATCACACCGAAATCAAATACTCCAAGATGAACTTGCTGTATTAAAATTAGAACTTGATCGCATCAGGATTCAGCATCAGGAGGTTGAAAGCAAATATTTGGAAGAGAATGAAAGTTTGAAAGAAAAAAATGAAGAACTTAAAAAAGAACTGAAGCTAAATGAAGATGCTTTGACTCAAACAGTTTTTCAATATAATGGACAAATAAATGTCTCAAAAACTGAGGTTGCAATGGTAGCATCCAAATTGGAACATTTCAAGGAAAATAAAGAAAGATTGGAAATAGAACTTGATTCACTACGCTCTCATTTGAATTCTGCTCTTCAGGAACTTGATCGTTGTCAGGTATCAAAAAGTGACCTTGAACGATTGCTTCAGCGAGAGAGGGAAGAATGGCTCCGCTTAAAAGACAAATTGAACCACGATGTGTGCACTATACGAGAAACCAACAGTGGCTTGTCTCAACAGTTAGGGAAAGCTGAAAGTAAAGCTAATAGTCTAGAAAATGAGCTTCACCATGCAACTCTCAGTATCCGGGAAAAGAACTTGCTGTTAGATAGTATTCAAAGAGATCTAAACCAGTCACAGTGCCAAGTGAAAGAACTTGAAAATGCACAACAAGTTGCAAAGGATCAAATAAGCAAATATGTAATAAAACAGGAATCTATGCAAGAACGCTTAGGACAGGTCCAGAGTGAAAATCTCTTACTTCGACAACAGCTTGAAGATTTTCAGAACAAGGGCATTATCAAAGAAAAAGCAGTGACTGATGTTCAAGATAAATTCAGCGATATTTTTAATAAGCTCAGAGCTGATACTGAAAAGCAAGTTCAGATGATGGAAGAGAGAAATAAAGAATTAATCACAAAATGTAATAATTTAAAGGACCAAGTCATTAAATATGAATCTGAGAAAATAGACAGAGAGGTAAGTATGATTTATGTTCTGTCAATTCCATCAATGTAATCGTTTTTCAGGATACGGATTTCTAAACTAAGCTTAATTTTCACTTGGAGACACTATATGAATTTAATATGATAATGATAGACTTTATAAGGAAATGAAATGTTACCATTTTACAGCACAACTTATAGGGTGTATGTAAAATTAAGCACACTTCAAAATTATTGTAAATAATTTATCTTTGCATTCCTTCTGCTAGTAAATTATTCATTGCTTCAGTTGATATTGGTCAGGAAAGAAAACTACTTGCGTATAGTATATATGAACATAGAGACATACACATACATGCACAAACTCATATATATATATGTTGTTGAACATTTTTATCTATTATAAATATTACTTAGATAAATTAAAATGCAACTTTTTCAGTCTATTTTGTACGAATTATCTCATTAAAAATCTTTTTAGAGTACAATAAGGCAATTGCAGCAAGAACTTGCAGATTCCCTCAAAAAGCAATCCATGACAGAAGCTTCACTGGAAGTTTCAACACGTTATCGTATTGACTTAGAGGAGGATAAACAGCAACTTCTGAAGGAAATAGAAAGGATAAAATGTAAGGTATGCATGCAACCGTTTATTAAATGCTTTATATCTTCTACTGTGGGAAGGGAAGAGATGACATCCAACACTTTCGGATGCATTAGTTTTTGAAATAGTTTTGGCATGGTTCTGTTCCTACATGGAGAATACCTTCCAGAAAGTAGAATATCATTCGGCTCTCTGCCATATATACTGTGGGGTGCATAAAGGTTATGGCGTCCTCCAGGCTACTCAACTTCTGTATGTAATCAGTTCATTAATGATTATCAAGAATTACAGGTCTGGGTTCCTACTCTAGGCAGATAATATTGAGGTTTCTTCTGCCCATCATCATCAAGTATGCTGAGCTTGTTGAGGAGCTGCTTGGGCTAGATTGAAGACATTCTGGTTGGAGGAAATGTCAGCAAACGGGAAGGAGCTTTTCTTGTTTTGTTCTTCCTTCAGAGAATCAGTTGTAGATATGCTCTTTGACCAAAAAAAAAAAAAATGCCATTTGTTCATGGTGTTTCATTGTACATGAAACAAGAGTTTATCTTGCTTCTGTTATCTATCCACTAGTTCTTTCCCAGTAAAATTACTGCAGTGCACGCTGTGTAGGGATGCCCTTGAAGGAGATTTAGAAACTACAGGACTCTAGGATGAGGTGATTAGACTGGCCGGGTATATCATAGCAAGAGCACATCGCGCCTATTTTTTGGCTAAGTCACGTTGGCTCTCAAATTTTACAGTTGCAAGATTCAGAAGTTCAGACTATCCAGTGTGAAAGATCTACTCATGAATTAAGACATGCTTTGGACATTAAGGAACGTGAAGCAAGTGCATCAGCTCAGAAACTACAGGATCTTCTGGTAGCATCATCAGGAACAAATAATACTATAAAACAATTAGAAGAGCACATACAGAGGTAAAACATGCTGAAATTTAAATGTACTAAATGAATAGAATTGATTAAAAAAAAATTCTTGTGCAATTTATACTTCCATGGGGTACAGAATCATTCAAACACATAAAGAGGAAGAAATATAGTTGCACTGTTTTGAGACTGTGTTTTTCTTTTAAGACTTGAAATAGAAAATGCCAGATTGGAAGCTACAACAAACCAGCAAAGTAACAGAATTGAGATACTTCAAAAAGACCTACAGGATAGTGTTTCTGTAAGTCAACCATAATATTTTGGGGAAATAAGATTTCATATTTAATTCCTTTCCTGTTTTTTATATTTTTTTTAAAAAAATATAATATTTCAGACAACTATTACAAGCATACTGAATTAGTTTCCCTCATCTTCAGAAGTTATAAATAAATTAAAATTATTGAAATTATGAAAGTAACAATAGAAAGGGATGTAAATAACAAAAGAGAATTTCTAAAGACTGAAAACTTTTGCAACCTTTTGCATAATGACTCTTGGTTTCTTTTGTGATGATCTAGGTTCATAATCGTCTTGAGGAATTGATAACCAGCTTACAGACAGCAAAAATCAGTCTAGAGGAACAACTAAACCACCAGGTATTCTAAATGAATATAATTGATAAAAAATTATTGTGCAATTTATATTTCCATGTGGTATAGAATCATTAAAACACGTAAAGAGGAAGAAATATATTGTATCCTGTTTTGAGACTGTTTTTCTTTTAAGACTTGAAATAGAAAATGCCATATTGGAAGCTGCAACAAACCAGCAAAGTAATAGAATTGAGATATTTCAAAAAGACCTACAGGATAGTGTTTCATAAAAATGAAACAAACAGCAGTATTTTCAAGATAAGAATAATTCACATATAACAAAATTGACACATTTCACTTGTAGATTATTCCCTTTCGTTTCTGTTAATTTTTATATTATTGCACACGAAAGATTGGTACTGGAATCATAGATATCAGACAGCAAATGTAAATCTTTGATTCTGTGGATGTTTTTGAATTGGCATGCATACTTACTCAAAGTGTGAATTTTAATAAGATAATAACTTTCTTATTATCTCTGCTTAATATTGTTCTCTTAGAATAAGAATCTACTTCCAATAAAAACACACAATCATTCTTGCAGCCATTGCTATGTCAAATTAGCAATAAAGATTAAAGGAAAATATGAATAATAGCATTTGAAATGGATTTCAAACACGGAATAAACATCTATGTGTGTGAATCCTGCTCTTGTATTAGAAATATACAAACTTCGGGGGTGGGATTCTAAAATTCCAGCAACCAGTTCAGTTGCTGGGTGGGAGTGGCCTACCTACCAGAACTTCCGGGAGGGCTGTTTTTTCACCTTCCCCCAGAGTCCGGAGGCTTTCCTCGAATCTCTGGGAGGGCAAAGATGGCCTCCTCTAGGGTCAAGAGGTTCTCTGGAAGCTGGAAACAAGCCTGTTTCCGGACTTCCGGGAGGCCTGTTTTTCACCCTCCCAGACCGCGCACTTACCTGCATCCAAAACGGGCCACCCGGAGACTCAGGAGAGGGGACGGGTGGGCAGGGCCAGCTGGCCGGTTCAATTACCAGTTCAGTGAACCAGATGTAAATTTAACATCCGGTTTACTTGAACCAATCCGAACCGGCTGAATCTCACCCCTGACAAACTTTAGGAAAGAAAGTATACCAATCCAGCCTCCTTTTAAAGAGTGACTGTGTTTTGAGCAAGATGGCTATAACCTTCTCTCCCAGAGCTGTAAATCCAACTGTCTGGAGCATTTCTGGATAACCTGAAGTCTTCTGCTTGTTTGGAGAAGAATTACAGAGCCAGTAGGCTCTTTGTTTACCATGATCATTGGCATTGTCTTCAATCTGCCATTTCCACACAGAAATCTGATCTTTGTTATCTGAATTAAATTCTATATCTACATAAAGATGCCTTGGCTATTTCAAGGGCTCCTTTGTAATGATTTTTATTCAGAAGCAGTTCAATTTCTCCTCAGGTTCAGAAGGAGAGTATGCTTTCAGTAACTGCACAAGATGCTCAGAATTTGTGGGAAGAAGAACTGAAATTAAAATCAAAACTTGGGATTCGCCTTTCTGAGCTTGATAAGGAAAAGACAGAACTAATATCTCAGGTAGGTTCAGTTTCAATAATTCACTGTGTTGGAAATGATGAAGAAACAATTGGTATTATGGTTGAGGTATCAGACTAGGGAAAGCAAATTTAAGTCTACATTCAGCCTTGGGAAACTCTTTTGAGTTTTGGTGCTTTAGACCAGTCACTAAGTCCCTCAGTTCAAACCACTTCACAGGACCATTGTGGTAGGGAAAATTGAAGAAATAAAGCATTCATATGAGCGTCTGGCATCAATAAACAATAAGCCTTAAATATGTTGGATTCAGAATTCATTAAGGATTTCAGAAGCAGACATTATCTGGATGAGAGAAACTGATAACTGATTGAGATGTGGAACATCATGCTGTGAAAGTGTGACTTATCTTTTCACTCATAGTTTTTATAGTGGGCATTTAATGGCGCAGAGGAGGGTTGTTGTTTTTTTATATTATTTGCCTATCGTGCCTAATTGATCTATCTAACTGACAGATTCGCAATGCTTTTAGGAAGCAGCATTTTTAAATCCTGCTAGAATGAGAATTTTGAAAGATGATAAATAAATAAAACAATATTTCATAAAGATCAGATAAATCCAGTGGAAAAACTATTTTTACTTCTGTAGGAACTGAAAAAAAGTAAAGTTCTTTTTACTCCTTGTCCTTTGTGAGTTCTCCCAAAGACAAAGATGCTAACAAAGCACAGGAAAAAAAAGTAATATAGGGGTTTTTGAGTTACACTCCTTTAAATTCTTAACTTTAAATCAAATAAAGAAAAGACATAAAGGTCTAGATGCCCGAATTTTGCAAAACTCCACATTGGCAGTAGGAAGGGCATCTGGCTATTAAAACACTCTGCTAGCTCCATTCAGTTGCAAGGACTCCACCCCAGAAGGGATTATGAGGTTGTTAAAAGAAGATGATGATTATGCCTGATTTTTTTCTGTTTTGAGACAGAATGATGAAATCTACATTTTTGTACACAAGTGATAAGAAATTATAATTTATGAATTTTATAAATAAGTGTAAATGAAATTGCTGGACTTGAGACAGAGGTCTAAGTGCCTTTGACATAATATATTTCAATCACCTGACCAAGTCATTTAGCTACTGCAGCTTGCAAAAGAAAGTGACAAAATTAGTTAGGACAAGAGCTGGATGAAGCAAAAATAAAACTAAAATCTCTTTCAGTCCTCGAGATACCTTAACCTTCTAAAATTTTGTGATTGTGACAGTCGTTACTAATTTGATCTTCAGGGTTACTGATTGACAATGAAAGGGATTTCAATCCTTTTTGACACGGTTTGGCCTGCTGTTAGCCTTCATAGATGGGTGTGGTTCAAAATTTTAATTGAAAAACTCACGAAAACCCAAAACCTTGTTCCAAATTACCTTATTCGTTTCATAGTACAAGCTTCAGCTTCTTAGCAGAGAGTTTTACCAACATTGGAACTTTCTTAGAGATTGCTGCTGCACTATAGCGTCAGGATACTCATTTAAAATCTGGGCAGAGTACCAGGGTCTTAATAAAACTAATTTTGAAAATTATGGAAGTAAATATGTACGTGAAGAAATAAAATATATTTCAGTATAGTTATTTTCTTTCACAAAGCTCAAAGTGAAGGTGGAATACCATCAGAGGTTTATTTGTGCACTAAAATGTTGTCAAGTCTGGAAATTATGTTCTTATTCTGTTATAGTTTGAGAATGAAAAGAAAAAAGTGAAGAAGGTCCTAGAATTAAAACGATCAGTGGAAATGCGACTAGATCAAGAAATGAAAAGGAACAATGAATTACAAAAAGAATATCATGGGTAACTTTTTATTGCTAAGATGTTTTCTGTGTATAGAACTTTTATTTTAAATATATTTAACATTGCTATAATGAAATAATCTTACACATAAAAGCTAGTATCTCTGTTTCTATGACCCATTTTTTCTGCATGTCATGCACTACCTCTTTTTTTTGTATATGTTTTATTTGTAATTTTCCTTTAACAACCATGCATATTTTGTGGACAGTATATTAACTGGCTCAATATACTTTTTGCCATCAGATCGCGATGGGTTGGATACAACTTCGCAAATAACAGCAGCAATAATGATACAATTAAATATACGTAATCCTTGTCTTCCAACTTCTAAACTTAACATACACATTGTAATTATAATAAATTCCTTTATATGTCACTGTGTATAATACTATTTTCCCAATTTGTACTTAACTTTTTTTCCCCATTTGTTGGGGTTCTTCTACATTCAAATCTTTGTCTTTAAACAATACCATTCTTTCTTTATGATTCTTTATCACTTTCTCCATAGCTACATTTAAACATCAATAACATTTATATTCATACAATGTGTTTGTTGTCCCCTGCTGAATCACTGATATTTTAAAAATTAGTCAATATTCCATCATAATTCCAATATCTCAATTTTTCTAGAAACACCAGTAAGGCCAATTATTAATAAGATTTAATCAGTCCCGGGATTGTATCTCTTAAGTCCCCTGAATTTATTATAGTCCTTGAGAGCTATAAGTTTCAATATATATTTTTACACATTGTTAATAATCATAATACAATTAATAACTACTTCTTGGTTTATAATATAGGTGCAAGTAGTCTTTGTGTTATAACCATTTGTTTAACAACTGTTCAAAGTTACGAGGGACCTGAAAGCAGTGACTTACTACCAGTTGTTGCATTTTCCGCTTTGGCGATGTTCCTGGGCTTATGTGATAAACTTGGGTGCTTAGCAGTTGCAGTGTCCGTGGGTCTTGTGACCACAATTTATTACCTTCCCAGGGGACTTCTGAATAGCAAATTAAATGGGTGAATTTGCTTGAAGACCATAGCAAAACAATGGTAAAACTGGACACAGCTCACTTGAAGGCTGCATCACTTAGCGACAGTTCTGGATCCCAATTGCGGTCATAAGTCAGGAATTACCCATCGTCCTCATTTAACAGCCACAATTGAGCCCAATCATTAAGAGGTTCAATACATGATCTGACTTGATTTTACAATCCTTTTTATAATGATCATAAAGTGAGTCACTGTTAGCGAATCATGTTTGTTTAAGCAAATCCATTTCCCCAAATGTTGGGGGTTTTGCTAATGTCACATGACCATGGTTTGCTACAACTGGTCGTAAATGTAAACAGGTGGTCAAATACCCAAACTGATCATGTGACTGCAATGGGGTGTGCCAACCATAACTTTGAGTAGGGCTCATAACTAACTTTTTGGGAGTTTTTTGTAACTTCGACTGGTTATTAAGCAAGGAGCAACAAATACATAGCGTTAAAAAAATGACATGTTGAATTATACATTAATAGAATTAGATTCCCCAAAGGAATTAACTACAATGGCAATAACAGCAGTTTTGCTGCAAAATAGATAAAAGAATATAACATTATAGTTGATATGAATTATAGAAAAATGAAGAGAACATTGTATGCTTTAGAAGTGCAAACTATTGTGTGAATTATTAATTCGTGCATCTACAGTATTGGAAAAACAATGTTAAATTGAAGTTTTGGTCACTTTAAAATGGCTATTTGTAGAGTAACGAACAAGGTCTAAAAAAATAGCAAATCGTTATTTTTCACATTCTTTCCATTCTTTAAGCCTGGTAGAATTCTTTCTTTGTGCAGCAAAAATAGCATCTACGGAATACTTTATAAACAATTGCAGTAAGATATTTTTTCTTTGTAGTATAAAAAAACTTCTAAAAATAACCAAAAAGAAGTTAAAAGGTTATGAGAGTGGAGAAAGTTCATCTCAAATAAGCTTACATGGAGAAATAAAGAATAAATATTCAGAAATCGACACTGAAGTTGGAAAACTAAGAAAAAGGGTATGTACCAGCTATGACTTTAATTTATTTCAATTTCATTCTTACATGATAACACGTACATAGTCCTTGTACTAGTGAACAATCAGATCCAAGCCCAATTCATCTAGTCATCATTTATAAATAAAACAGTACAGTGGGAAACTGGGTTATTTGACTTTCCTCTTTAAATTGCTTCTTCTGTGAGGTTTGGACCTGGGGGTAGTCTAGAAGTCTCAAGGCTTTTGAATAACTGGTTCTCTCTCTTGTTGGTGTTCTATAATGAAACAAATCTTTCATTTAAGTGGGTAGCGCTGATTTGGTCTGCCTTTTTTAGACTTTCATGTACTACACAATTGGCTGCTTTATACAATGTTTAAAATTCTAAAAACTATAAAACTATCCAGAGACCTGAAATAGAGGTATTTATTTATCTGTTTGTTTTGTGCCTTCGAATCAGTGTTGACCCCTGGGAACTGCTTGTACAAGTTTCTGCACTTTTATACTAGTATTTGGTTTTCCATTTGGAATTTTTTTTTTGTTTTAATCATTTCAACATAGAATATATTAACTAAAACTTAATATAAAATTTATTAAATTTATACGCTGCTTGAGTCACCTTGTTGGGGAGGGGAGAAGGGTACATGAATTTAATAAAGTTTTAATTAAAATGTTTTTGGTCCATTAGGTTCGTAAGTCAAAAAATTCATCAAATGAATCAGACCAATTTTACAAATTTTTAAAATTAATTAATTGAATTAAATGGCTTGTTAAATAAATGAAGACCGGTCTGCCACCAATCAGCGGTTTCTGCCTCCGCCGATCTACCAGCTATTTTCCGGTATAGCTTAAGCTGCCCAGAAGGGGGATTGGGGGGGTGGCAGTAATTTACAAAACTTTCCACTTAGCTTAACAGTCTCCAGCCAGCCATATGGGGAAGGGCTTTTACAGAACTCTTGGCTTGCAATAGTAACAGAGATGAAGGGGACCTGGAGCTCATTTAGTCCACTTACTGCTGTCACGAGTATTTTGATAAACGCCTTATCCAGTCTCTTCTTAAACTCCTCCAGTGATGGGGCACCAACAACTTGTGGAGGCAATTTAGACTTAAAACCTCTTTTAAAAAAAAACACTGCCCTAATCAGCACAAGACTCTCCAGGCAAAATCCCAAAACTCATATAAATAGCTTGCAAAATTTGAAAATCAGCAGTTTAGAGAAGCGATACAGCACACAGCATTATAGAATGCTGTAGATGCTGGCTAGCATTTCTACAAGCAGTTTTAGGCAGATGCAAACAAACTTTTATCTTTGCAAAGAACTGTGCTTACAAGCACAACACTGTAGTTTGCAAAGGAAGTACAGTGCTTGAAAAGAAGCAGAGCAGTTCCCAAAGTGCTTACAGACAGTACAGTACTACAGTGTAACCAAAAAGAATATTTTAAAATACTTACAGAAGCAATTCTAGCCCTACAGTACAGTTCTCGAGCCCAGGCAGCAGCAGACCTGCCATGCAGCATCAAAAAACTAAACAAAACAAAAACCTGGAAACCGGCTGGCCGCAAAGACCCAGGATCTTGTTTGGCCATGTGACCAGGGCCAAAAAATACCCTGCTGGCTTCCGGAAATTGCCTTTGAAAACCTGAAAGGCCCAGGAAATACACAGAGTTAAAAATGGCAGCTGCTGCAGCGGTGACTGAATCCAAGTCACATGGCTACAGAGGCCCGTTTTTGATCACAAGTTTTGAATTTCTAACGTAAGTGCCCTTTCTGAATACATTTCATTCTGGTGAACATTCATGGAAGGAACCCTTTTACCTGGGGATTGCCTGTATTTTGAGAAGCTGGTAGTCTTTTTTCTTTTAAGTGTCACTTGCTTGGTCAGGTTGATGAACTATCTCGCCATTTGGAGGTTGAGTCAACAAGAAGTACCCAGCTGGAATCTGCCAATTGTGAACTGCGTGAACAATTAGCGTCTATGAAGATACTCCATAAGAATCATGAAAAATTAGAAAAAAGCAAATTGCAACTAGAAGAAGAAGTAATTAATCTCAAACGCCAAGTACAGAGTAACTTAATAGATCTTAGCCAAGTGGAACAATACAAGAGAGACATTGAAGAACGAGCTAAACAAGAGATAAGACAAAAACTGGAAGAAGTCAATTTCTTTTTGCAGGTAACTTGCTTGCTTGCTTGCTTACTTACTTAGTTACCTATTTCCTGTCTTTATTATTGTTATCACTAATTCAAGACATAGGACATACTGTATCTGCTATTCAGTCTTCCTGTTTTTCCCACAATCACAAATCTGTGAGGTGGGTTGGGCTGAGAGAGGGAATCACTGGCCCAAAATCACCTAGCTGGCTTTTTCATATCTAATACATGACTATAATTCACAGTCCCCTGGTTTCTAGCTTGGTGCCTTAGTCATTAGCCAAACTGGCTCTTTTAAATAATTGAAAAATATTAATTGTAAGTTATTTCATTGACAAGATTGCTTAAGATTTTGATTTCATCAGGTTGCTACACTCAGACAATATATTCTCAGTTAATGGTTTAATTAAGATTTGGGTGTACAGCAAGGACTTTTCTTCTAATTCACATTTTGTGAATTAGACACAGGCTGCTTCTCAGGAAACCTTGGAACAGATAAGAGCTACCAGTAATGCTTCTTTGAGAAATCAATTGGAGAACAGAATTAAAGAATTAGAATCAGAGTTGGCCAAATTTAAAAACAACCAGCAAGATAGCATACTACAAAAAGAATCTACCCATACAGAATTGGAAAGATATAAAGGATTGTATTCAGAAGAAATAAAAATTCGGAAAACTTTGGAGAGCAAATTGGATCGGTAAGTAAACAGTGTTTCAATTTTGTAAACTTGTATTTTTTTCTTATTTATTTTGGATTGGATAATGTCAATATGAAAAGAAAATTTTAGTATTGTCATCTCCCTATGATAGTGATACCTGGTTAATGCAAAGCAGTCTGTTGAATGGTTTCAAAGATACCATATGGTAACAGCAACATTTAAGTATTTATTTAGTAAATCTGTATGATACCCATCTTACTACCAAGCAATTCTGGGTAGCTTACAATACCACAAATAACAGAATAAAACAACTGTAACATTGTGCATTAAAAATAAAATATTAAAACTAATATTAACATAGAATATATAATATTAAATATAATATTTAATTTTATATTTTATGACACTATTAAATATATTAGTAAAGTAGAAAACATTCAGATTAGTGGTTAAATACATTAGGAAAATAACCTTTCTGTTTATACTTCTGTTTGTATTCTGAGAATATAGTTCTGCAAATAAAGTTCTTTTTGACATATTCATATTCCTAAAATTATAGGTCTGTCATTTAATACTAAATTGGTGGTTCTGAATTATCATCTAAATAACAGAGTGATAGATATATTTTTGGAACAGGTTAGAGATACATTTACATTTTCCCTGGAGTTCTGACTTTTTATGCAGTTAGGTGAATCATTATCCTAAGATGGTATCTTATTTAACTAACCTTTTTCAGAGCGAATGTGAAATTAGCAGAAGCCAACACTCAACTCTATCAAGAGCGTCACAAAAACAAGTCTTTACTTGCCAACGGCTTTGTAAGTGGAAGCCTTTCTTCAAGTCCTGTCCTGGAAACAGTTCAGATGGGAAATCTTGGCAACCCTTTAGCATTAAATAAATCTTTTAACCTTGGAGGAGGATTCCTGAACACAAATGGAACTTCATTAGCCTCAAAAAACAGAGTGGAAGCTTACTTAGCAAAGGTTAGTAATTGTGAATGTCATTCTAAGCTATAATTTCTATTCTAACTTTAGGTTATGTTTAGCTGAAAAGTTATTTCATGTTGCAGTCTTTAACTCTTTGCCTTGTCTTAGGCAGAGTGCTTTTTTAAGAAAAACAGCGAAAGCCCCCAAATACATCTTAACATCTTAATTTCTATTGTTCCTTTATGGAACTTTAACAATAAAATTATGCATAAATAGGCTCCATGGAATGCTGAAGATACTGATTGAAATGTTGAACATTATTTAAAAGTCAGATTTGGTTGTTTTATGATTATCCAGTTAAATTTAGAGCCAGATGTGTAGGAAATTTTAGAAACATGATACTCATTCCCCATCTTTAGAGACTCTTATGCAGAATTTGCAAATAGCTGGAATAGCTACAAGAAAGTAAGGTTTGCAACTTAATAGACCAGATTGATATGTAAAGTCCATCAAGAAGGCACAAAATGCCTGCTTCTTTTTAAAAGCATGCATTCTTCTGTTGACGTATATAATAGCACTTTTGATAGAAATAAAGACTCCAACTTTGATACAAACATTTCTCTGAAAGATCAGTGTTTTCTGCTGTTTCTTTCTATCAATATTACATGCTGGGTAGGCTATGTTGATTTTCAGTTTCTTTCTTTGTTTAAAACCTTTGCATAGCCTCCCATCATATATCAATTATGGGAGGTTAACAACCAGCAGAAAAATATCCAAAACAAAAAAAGCTGGAACCACAGCCACACTTACCTGCAGCCCACATTCTCATCCTAGTTTCATCTTGTCCTATTCCAATTTTGGGGAGAAGACCCAGGTTTTAAGGGCTTTCCTGAAAGACAGAAGGCATGAGACCTTTCGGTTCTCAATGGAAGAGGCACATCATAGGGAAGAGGTTTCAGTGCAAAAGGCATACTTCCAAGACTCCAAAATGGCAACGCATAAGGAACAGGACCTGGAATGTGCCTACCCTATTCCTTCTGTTGGGATGGGCAGATAGGGAGAGGCGTTTCACAGTTGTACAAATGTAATTTAGTGATGCCGGATGATGATGATGATGATGATAGCAGCAACAATGCCTTTAATTCTCTCCATTAGTTTGCCGTCACCATAAACTGATAATAAAATGTACTATAATTTAACACTTCATTAGAAAACAGTGAAGTGTATAATAAATTGCTAACATATAATGAATTAAAGAGTGAAGAGAACATGTGATTTTGAAACTTCCTATAACAAGTTAGTCCAAAATGAAAGGAAGTAGCAGTAATAAGTCTATAAAGGGATTGAATGTAAAATTAATGGCAGTTCAAGAAAAAAGGAAAGATAGCATAAAAAGAACTGGGAAGTTGAGTAAGGAGTGGTTGAAAAGGTAAGGGAATAAGGAAATTGTATGCAAATCACAGCTTTTTTCATTCCCATGGTGTTTTTTAGATATTACTGTTCGGTTAAAATAAAATTAATAGCAGGAAACAACAAAGCATTTTATAAAGCCCAACATTTTCCCCCAAAGCATTCTTATCAGAAACCCCCTAAGGAAAGAATTGATCTTTCTGACCATGATACTTTAAAATTAAATAATAAAAAGAACAACAACAACAATGTGGAAAAAGTTGTCGAAATTGAGAAGGTGAAGACCTTGTGGGACTTTTGAATACAGACAGACCATCATTTGGAACACAACATGCCAGATATCACAGTTGTCGAAAACCAAAGCATACAACTTCTTGATATCACTATACCAGACGCCTGAGTCACAGAAAAAGAACTGGAAAAAATCACAAAATATCGTTCCTGGCCATTGAAACTACATTATGGACGAAACATGTAACAGCGATACCGATTGTCATTGGAGCACTTGGAACCATGTCCAAGAATATTACAAAATATATCAAGAAATGCAGCTTCCTGCTGTAGCGCCAGTGGAGCTGCAAAAGGCTGGACTACTCAAAACAACATACATTTTAAGAAGATACTTGGTTGATACCTAGGATGCTGGCGGCAACCTGTATCAACCATCAGAGCCAGTCAATGATATTTGTGATACATTTTTAAATGTTCAGTTGACTGAGTTTCATGAATACAAGTTAATAATAATAATAGTAGTGGCTTTTGCAAATGGTTTTCTGCAGTCTTCTCAAGTATTCAGTTTCTCAAGTTACTTCATGTAAGTCTGAATTCAATTCTAGTTTATGTCTTATGAACTAACAAAACTTCTCCAAAGCACATATAGCTTAATCTGATTTAATGTGCTAATCTGACTGCTGAATTAATTACTCTTCTCTGTTCTGCTTCTCCCTGGAATGGGACCTTCAGGCTGCCACCCTTGGCCATGCCCCCTTCACCTTCAGCCTCCCACCTCAGCCCATTTACAGCCAGCTTTTCTCCTCCCCTGACCAATTGGCCTCTGGCCCTCTACCCTGCGCTCTTCAGCCTGACACACTGTTTATCCCGGGCCTTTGGCCACACAGGACAATTAGGCACCATCCAATCAGGTGGCAGGCAGAAGCCATGATGCTCCTGGCTGCCAGCATGTGATAGGCAGTTGCAGGAGCTATGGGGGAGGTGCAGGAGCCAAACGGCAGTGGCGCACCTCTCCAGGCATGGAAGAAAGCAGCTTCTGGCATGGCAGTCGAATGGCAGGGGCCCGCGGCTTCAGGTACAGGGGAAAGGAGCTTCTGCAGAAGCAATGGAAGAGGGGGAGGAAGGCGCTGCTCGTGTTTTTTTTTTTTAACCTGTCAGCAACTCCGGACAGAGCGGACAACGTGCAGGCAATGGTGGGCGGGGGCCTTCCCATTTTGACCCCTCAAGGGAGCAAAGGAGAGTGAAAAGGAAGCAAGCAAAGAAGGAACAATAGCTGAGGGCCTGGGTGTAGTGTCTGGTAACAGGGATCTCTGGGGTGCTGAGTGGGACCTTGGCAGCAACCGGATCTTGACATGTAGGGTTCATTCAAAAAGAAAATAAAAGAGACTGAAGGAAAGAAAAATAAATCACCACAAAAGGCTGCAAGAGCGGTAGTGCAGGGGAAGCCGTAGAGGCAGACTGTGACATTGGGGAGGAAAAGGAGGAAAGAACGACAAGAGAAGCTGAGATGGGAGCTTCTTGCAGTCTTTCATGGGACTGGGGGAGGGAGCTGGGGAGGGCAGGGCGCGATGCGATCTGCCTCCCCTTCTTTTCCACTCTTCCTCCCTCCCTCCGCCCCTTCCTCCCTTGAGAAGTTTCCCACCCTCTCACGGACTCTGGCCTCCCGCTCCACACCACCCTGTACCAAATCCTGCCTGCCTGCCTGACACTGAATGAGCAGTTGGCCTTCCGCTCCACACCAGAAGTTGCTTTCCCCCGTGCCTGAAGCAGTTTTAAAAATGAATAGTTCTACAAAATAAAGCAATACTGCACTGTTTTTATAGACACTGGATTGTAATCAAATTCACAAACTAGACTGGGCAAAAGATGGAATAAAATTATCAATGGCACATGTTTAAATCATTTAAGATTTGCAGATGATGATGTTCTCACAAAACCCAGAAGAGTTACAAAGACACATACAGCTGCACAAAGCAGGAGAATAATTTAGCTTAAAAATAAACCTGAAAACAAGCCTAGTTATGTTTAATAAATTCACCAAAGAAAGAAAAAAAATTATATCTAAAGAAGAACTAGACATAGTAGACCACTACATATACCTTGGCCAACAGATCTCAATGGAAAGCGATACAATAAAGAAAATTGAACAGTATGTTAAATGTGGTTGTCGGGCATTAGGCAAGCTAAGCATAATTTTCAAGAACAACCTCCCCGTATGCCTGAAAAGTTTTTGATCAGTGTGTGCTAACTTCTCTAACATTTGCCAGTGAAATATGGGCACTAACCTCACAATCAATACAAAAACTACAAGTGGCACAAAGAACAATGGAAAAATATATGCTCGACAAGACAAGATAGAAAGACTTGCACATGGATTAGAGAATAAACGAAAGTATACAATATCATCAAAAGAGGGGACTTCTGGTTTGAGTCCCTTCGTTGACAGACTGAAACTGCGATCGTGCGCGGTTTCGATCTGTGCTCACCGCCGGAGTGCCCCGAGCCAGCTGGTTTCGGGGCTAAGCCACCCCGTAGAGGTGGTGAAGAGAGGGGAGACTGCCAGCAGGGTTGAGGAGAGCCGCAACTCTCTTCCCCAGCTGGCCATTACTCCCTTTCCCAAAGACGGTTGCAGTGGTGGTCAGAAATGGCCACCTCAAAGAAGAACTCGACCGGAAAAGAATGTGCAGGAGGAAGATAAAAAGAGAAAGTTTTGGTTGACCGGGTTAAACTGCAAAAGCAACAACGTAAGGTACCCTGGAATTTAAACTATAAAAAAAACAAACATTGTTCCCAAAGATTTTGAAGCAGTGAAGGAGAGAGGAAAGGGAAAGGATTTTTTTTTCTTCCCTTCCTTATACTGACAGCTAAGAGACTTAAGCAAGAAATTGAAAAAAAAATCCACTTTGACATCAATAGGCATTTAAGCTGAAAATAAAATGTCAAATGGATAATAAAGATTTCTGGATACTTAAAAGCTTTTAAAACCAGGAAAGGAGAGAAAAATAATAAAAGGGGAAGGATCTGGAAAAATGGAGGAGACTGCCTGGAATTAAAAGGAATTTACAGTGAAACCTCAACAAGATTCCTAAAAGATACATTTTAACTGAAACTTAGCAACAAAATAATAGAACCCCAGGAAGAGAAAGTGGAAAAAAGAAGCAAGAAGAAATAGCTTTGGATATTTGGATTTCTTGGTGATCTTTGGATTTTTGGTTATTGCATTTAAATGACTACAATCAATTGGGTGATTGTTTAAAAGTGTTTAAAATGGCACCACTTTTAGAAGAACTGAAAATGGAACTTAAAAAGTACAAAGAAGATGCACAAGAAGGAAGAGGTTCTTTTGTCTTCGTATTTCAACTCTTAGAAATGGAGATCTGGAACTATGAGAAACAACAAGAAACGCTTGCAGAACAAGAAGACTGGGACAAGGAAGGAGCCATCTTTAATGATCAAGTAATTTTATGTGAGGGAAAAAAAGGAAAGGGGAAAGAGAATGAAAAGTTTAAGATTTGAAAAAACAACCAAAAAAAAAGAACAGTTTGAAAAATAAGTATAATATTAGAAAGCAATAGAAGAGGGGATTACAGAAGAGAGAATTTAGAAGTAGAGAGACAAGGGAGTAAAAGGGGGAGGGAGAAGAAGAGGGGGAAGAAGGAAAGGAAAAGAAGTTAAAAAGGACAGAAACAAGATATAGAGAAACAGGAAAAAGGTATAAGAATTGAAAGTATAAGCCTGTTTAGAGATAATGGGTGAAAACTTAATTACAAAAGGGATTCTGCAAAGGTACATACGATAGTATTATTATACTACAAATAGAAATTTTTAGGAAATATGATTAAAATGATGGATAAAATATTTATCGAAATCTAGTGGAATGTTTGTTAATAAATAAATGAAATAAAGTGAATGAGAGAATTAAATTAGGAAAGGATGGGAACATTTTAATTATTAATGATTTATAAAATATAAGTGAAGAGAAATATGGGGGGGGGGGAATTAATTATGGAAAGTTTACAAGGGTTCCCAAGGAAGTATGATATTTAATTGAAAAGAAATGTTAAAGATGTTAAGATTTTAATGAATATTAATGTTAGAAGTGAATTGGAATGGAATGAGTGCTTTATTTACATACATACATACATACATACATACATATATAGCATTCAGCTTTGTTCGGGTATTTTCCCACGTCATTGTAGTTGTGCTTTTAAAGTTAAGAATATATATATATAATTTTTAAAAAATATAGTGTGTATTTTAAGAATGTACCAAGCAGCATTCGATTGGAAGTTATGTATTATATTGAACGTTATAATCTTAAAGGTATACATTGAAGCTTAAATAAGAGTTGAATGGATAAAATTAAAAGATATAAAGTTGTCATACTCCAATTAGTAACTACAGGGGAAAATTTGCTTAATGAGAAAAGATAATATGAAATTGAAACAGGACAGACAAAAGTATAAATATAATGATTTGAATTGAGATGAGATAATCAAAATAAAGTTGAGAAAATTAAAAGAGGGGAAAAATTATGTAGAAAATGCAAAACCGTAATAAGATACGGAATAGAACATAAAAATGAACATGAAATTGAGTTTGTGTCTGTATGAAGAAGTGATAACCCAGGACCATGCTATTTAAAAAAAAAAGATGTTTTATTTTTATTATGGTTTTGTTGTGTAAAAACCCAAATAAAATTTTCAAGAGAAAAAAAAAGAGTAAAAGAATTTAAATGGAAATGGGCTGGTCGCATAGCAAAAAGAACTGACGGCAGGTGGACCAAGGCAGTCATAGAATGGATCCCACTTGATTCAAATGCCTCCAGGAAAGAGACCTAAAGCAAGATGATGTCAGCAAGTATTGCAGGTCCAGTTGGCAAAAGAAAGCACACACAGTATTGGTTGGAAACATGTGGAACGGGCCTTCATCCTGCAATGGATAGACAATGGCTAAGATGAGGATGATGGATTCACATTTGGGTATGTGATACTGGATTGGTCAATGTCAGGAGCCTTTCGGTGTAACGGACTGCTGTTTAGGCATTCTTCCTCCCTTTTTCCTGCTCATTAGGTAGGGATGCTTGCTACTCTTCAATCCTCTGCAGCATTTTCACCAGGCTGAAGATAGTTCTGCAGAAGATATGTCCCCGCAGTACTTTTTCCAATGCATCAGTGTGTATATGAATAGAATTAGAACAGAACAGAACAGAACAGAACAGAATAGAATAGAATAGAATAGAATAGAATAGAATAGAATAACAGAGTTGGAAGGGACCTTGGAGGTCTTCTAGTCCAACCCCCTGCTTAAGCAAGAAACTTACACTACTTAAGACAAATGGTTATCCAGCATCTTTTTAAAAACCTGCAGTGTTGGATAAAGGTATGGGTAAAAAGTGGAAAGATATGGGTAAAAAGTATTAGGAAATGCTCAGCCAAGCAGGAAGGAGGACTCAAGTGGAGGATTTGCCTTGAATCATTGTGCAGCTGGCAAGACATCCAGATCTCATCCCCTTCCCCAGCTCTGTAGAACTTTATTTATAAAATAGACTGGAGAAATTCCTGTATTACAGGATGAAAAGAAAATAATTTGAATGCTACACGTGTAGATCTTAATTCTTGTTATTTAAGTATGCAGAACCCAATTATTGCATTCAGATTGAAGCAATTTAATCTTAGTAAAATGAAGAAAAATCGAAGCACAATTCTATGTTACTCCAATAGGATGTTTTTGTATTCTTCAGTGATGGGCGTTTCTCTTCTCAGAAGCTGCCTTGATTGAAAGAATGATGCAGTGTTATAAAAGGATATTTATAAAAGGATATTTCCCCCCAGATGTTTGGTAGTAATCACCCCAATGACAATAATACAGTGAAATCTTAATTTGGTAAGGGTAGCATATTGCTTCAGATAACCAGTACTTATTTATGGTAATTTCTGCCAAGTGAATTACTTTATGGAAAGCATTTTCTTTCTTTTTTAAACTTGGAACAAACTTTAAAAATATTAATCACCTAGTTATAAGTAATTACCTATTAATATTCAATCTATAAAATTTGGAGAGGAAGACATTGAGATGTGTATACACAGTATAGATTTCTATACTCAAAGAAAGAAGGGCACTACTGTGTTTCTCATATAATAAGGCCAGGTCTTTTTTTTTTTTTGAGCCCCGAAAAAATGGCTAGGCCGTCTTTTCGGGGGTGTCTTAATTCCTCCCCCCCTTTGCATCTTTGGGCAGGCGGGCAGTGATGGCTTGGATGTTGACCTCTGCGGTGGTGGGGCACTTCGTATCGGGGTCAACGCAGGCAGCACCATATCCGGGTGTGCAACAAAAGTACTTCCTAACGGCCAGCCCCCCACACCATTCCCCCCCATTTCGCATGTTTTAATATAGGCCTTAATTTGGGGGGAGGGGCTTAATTTCATTTCATGCCTATAAAACATGCTGGGATTTCCCATTGGGGGAAGCCGTATTGTTGGAGAAACAGGGTAACTATCTGATGTAAAGTCCTAGATCGGGGCTGTCAAACTCCTGGCCCATGGGCCGGATGCGTCATTCCATTAATGTCCATTACAGGTAAGCAACCTGCCATAAAAGAAAGGTGCTCCAAATGAGCCAAACACTAATGTATATACATAAGGAGAAAAGTGAAAACAGTAAATTCTGCAAAAGAAGTAGATGATGGAAAGAACACTTGCTATTTATTAGGAGAGACAAAATAGATAAGCTTCTCACTTTGTTTTAAAGAAACCTGTAAAGAGAGACAGAGAAGGTAAAGAAAAACTAGACATGAGTGAGGAAGAAACTGGAAGTGGAAGGAGGCAGAATGAGAATAAGGCATGTAAAGAGGGAGAAAGAAAGCAAGTAGGTTAGTATTTTTTTCGAAAAAAAAATTTCATATGTGTATATTTATTTAAAAGGGGGTTAAGTCCATGTTTGCTGAATTCACCTTATTACCAAACTAATTTTGGCTGAAAGAAATTCTTAAAAATACAATGATATTTTAATATAAAGTTCCCAAATTTTTGCCATTGAAGTGCCTTGAGATTCAGTACATTGAGGCATATTTATAAAAGAACATAGCAATTCTCAAATTAAAAACTGATCTATTAGAAAGATTGTTTTCAGTAATTGAATACAATTTTCCACATAAATACCAAGTGTATTCTCCTAACCTTGCCTTACACTATTTCTGACAAATGGCAGTCCAATCTCTTCTTGAAAGTCTGAAGTGATGGCGCTCCCACAACTTCTGAAGGCAACTTCTGTTCCATGGGTTGATTGTTCTCACTGTCAGAAAATTTCTCCTTATTTCCAGGTTGAATCTCTCCTTGTTCAGTTTCCATCCATTATTCCTTGTCTGGCCTTCAGGCGCTTTAGAAAATAGCTTGACCCCTTCCTTCCTGTGGCAGCCCCTCAAATATTGGAAGACCGCTATCATGTCTCCCTGGTCCTTCTCTACTAGACTAGCCAAGCCCAGTTCCTGCAACCGTTCTTCGTACGTTTTAGCCTCCAGTCCCCTAATCATCCTGGTTGCTCTTCTCTGTACTTTTTCTAGAGTCTCAACATCTTTTTTATAATGTGGTGAACAAAACTGGATGCAGAAGTCTAGGTGTGGTCTTACTAAGGCTTTATAGAGTGGTATTAGTACTTCCCTTGATTTTGATTGTATCCCTCTGTTAATACAATTTAGGATTGCATTGGCTTTTTTGGCTGCTGCTGCACACTGTTGCCTCCTATTTAATTGGTTGCCCACTAAGACTCCAAGATCCCTCTCACAGTTACTGCTATTAAGCCTGGTTTCACCCAGGGAACCTTATGGTACCCCACTGATTACTTTCCTCCATGTAGACTTAGACCCATTAAGGACTACTGATTGAGTACAGTTTATCAGCTAGTTGTGAATCTATTTGGTGGTGATACTATCTATTCCACTTTTTTCTAGTTTACCAAGAAGTAGGTTGTGATCTACTTCATTGAATGTGTTGCTGAAGTCCACAGTATTTTATGGCTTATATGTCCACAGCCATTACGTCCACAGTATTTCTCTGATCTACTAATTTAGCCACTATGTTGAAGTATGAAATAAGATTGGTTTGGCATGATCTGTTTTTAACAAACCCATGGTGACTTCCAGTGATTACTTTACTCGTTTCTAGATGTTGGCAGATCTGGATTTTTATTATCTTTTCCAGTACCTACCCAGGTATTGATGTTAAGGCTGATTGGTCTGTAAGTTTCCTGGGTCTGGTTCTCCACCCACCCCCCATTTTTTAAGATGCGGTACAGTGGTTCTGAGATGATATCCGCCAGCTCCTTTAGAACTCCAGGATGTAATCGTCAGATCCTAGTGATTTGTATTCATCAAGATCAGACAGGGGTTCTCTTACCTTTTTTTTTTTTTTTGCTTATTTTAACTTTTACTTCTAGTCTGTCTTTTGCAGTTATGTTTTTGGTAGGTTGTAAAAAGTCATTGTAACACTAACCTCAGGGGACAATAAATTTGACAGTGATATTTAGGAACATAAATTGAACTTTGCTGTCTACTTCTCATGACAGTTCTGCAGAATATAAAGGGTCATAAAAAAATTTCCCTAACTCTTTAACCTTGTAGCAAAGGTTAAAGCAAATTATTGCAAATTATTGCTGAACTATTGACATTTATAGGATAATAAAATATGCAAAGAATTTAGAGTTACCAAGTTTATTGTTACATATTTCTAGGTAGTAATTATAACTAGAATCTAGAAGAGGTTAGCCATGTTTTGATCTCATTGAAATTTGAAAAAGTTAACAATGATCTTGATTAACATATCTTATTACTTTTAATTAGGACCAGTATGAATAATGTCTTGTCAAGTCAGCTTTCTAGATAGAGCAGACATTATATACAGTACATGTTTATTTAGAAATAAGTCACATTGAATTCTCTTGGATTTAATGAAGTATGCATGATTGGCTCCTCCAAAGTAGTTTACCGTTTCTTTTCAAATAGTAGATAACGTTTCTCTTTTCTGATACTCCTTTGTAGATTAGTCACTTTCATTTCTGTCATCAAAAACCATAAACTTATGGCTTGCTCTTTACTTCTTCAGCTCCTTGATCAAAAATCTAATTCTCCCTTCTCTTCTCTGCAACCAGAGACTTGACAAGGTGTGTAGTCAGTATTGCTGAATACCATGTAATTTCTTTTGCTGAATTATATTGTCCTGTGTCTGATTAGTTAAACACTGCACATTATACTGTAAGAAAATAACACAGTGAAAATTACAGATATGAATAAAATAATAATAACCCATTACAACATATTTATGTAATATATAATGTGTTTTACTATATTCAGAGTAATTGAAAATTAGTCATTTTAGTAATTCAATGTGATTCATATTTAACTCTCTAATTAGGAATTTCCTTGTTCACAGTTCCACAGTAATCTAAATTGCAAATCAGTATGATTTGAGAATATGGCTGGAATATTGAGATCTATAGGATTATGCTTCTGATTAATTTTCATGGCTAGTTTCCTATGCAAATTTACCAAAACTTAAAGTTATTTTAGTGAAACATCTGTTATAAAAATATTGCAGACGTCTTCAGCCTTCTTGGATTTTCAACTGTTTGCCCAGTTCAGTTTTCTATGCCACACGTACGCAAGAATTTCAGACCAATTAAATGACTTTTGACTTTGTCTCATGACTCAGCAGCTGAGAGGATATTAATTTTAATCATGAATATCTACAGCATGGGCATCAAACTCATGGCCTGTGGGCTGAATGCGTTATGTGTTGGACATGTTCACTCCCGTTTTAGCAAATGGGGAAAAAGTCGTGATATGTCACGTGATGACAATGTGATGACACAAGTTTGACACCCTTCATCTACAGGGAAAGTAGTTATACTCTTTTATCTCCCTTGAAGTACAGATAGCAATTTTCCCAGATCTACAACTTTCTAAATTTATTTTCACTCTAAATAAGCATTTTTTAAAAATTGGCAGAAAGCATTGACTCAAAATCAGAATTTTAGGAAGGATT